>NW_009647581.1:747964-759728 GCF_000708025.1 Charadrius vociferus
CCTCCTGAGGGAAATGGTCAACTTTCTCCATCTTTCCTCTCTATGCCAATGTTTGGCTTTAATTTATGTTGGTCAGTTGAAAATGGAAAGTTCAGTACCAAAGCTGAACCGGGGGAAAAATACAGCATGAGAAAGGATTTGTTTGTGGGATATGTTTTCAAAAGCATTATGGTTTTACACAGACCGTTTCCGTATTCCTTCCAGCCTGTTTATCACCCCAGCATCGCGCAACCGTGAGTGTGCTACCCAGATGGAGAAATGAAAGGCTTCAGTAATTGAGGTCAGTTGTCGTTACTGCTAACTGTTTGCAAAGGTTTTTTTACAAGCTGTCAGGCCACCTCCATCTGGTAAGAAGCTCCACATCTCTTCTAACCACTGCAGTGTGTTTTCTTTCAAAATATCATAGAGGAAACATATTGCATCGAGGAATATATAAGCAATTTTCAATGAGAGTTGGGTGCCTTGACTCTGTGACGTGTGTTGGCATCTCAGGCATATCTCGCTTGTAGATTCACCTGTTTAAAAAACACCCCAAAGTAACCCACGCTGGGTGCGTGCCTCAGACATGAAGCCAAAGAAAATAAGGTGCACAAAGAAGAGAGCACCCGAAAATGGGGCGGTAGAAATTAATGCTCCAGGTTATGAGAAGCAGAGGGGGAGAAAGGCTGCATGGTTGGTTTGTTGACCCTGCTTCGGTGGGGTGACCCTGGTTGCACATCTCCTGTCTGCACCAAAGGAAGATCCGAGGGACAGTAGGGACCAGCTACAGAGCTACCTCTGTGAGGCTTCCAGATCACTGAGGATTTACTACTCCAGGAAGACACATCTGCTTATACCTTTACGGGGCTGATATTTAATAGCAGAACAGACAAGCATTATTTTCAGATGGGCTGAACTTGCTCAACATCACCACCACCTACAAGCAAGCCTTCTGCTCTGACCTTTTCAAAAGTTCCCCTAAAAAATACAAATAAAAGTCTTCAAAAGGCAGCCAGCAGCTGGTCAAGCAAGCGATCATCTGAAGTGCAAAAGTAATTGTCAAGATTGACAGTTACAGATTTTAGGTCACTGGAAGGAGCATTACAGTGACACTATTTGGCAGACAGCAAAAGGTACGGATTTTGTGGAAGACAGTTTTGGAGAAAGATTTAAGAGTTGTGCTCTGGCACAATTTGGGACAAGTCTCCATTTTATGTATATTCATTACCTTTGCAATTCCTTTTCTATTTGTTTTTCTGGTAGGGAGCCTTAATCAACAACCCATGTGATGTTTTTATCACTTCCAAGAGGTTTTTTTGGCAAAACACAGGCAGAAACAGCTTACAAAATGGGAACATACCAAATGCGCTCTAGATTTGCTTCCAGAGCAAGGTATATATAGGCATGGCACATGTAAATGCAACTTAAATTCAGTTTAAAATAATATATTACCCAGGATAATCTCTTGAATGGTATTATTCTACCAACTTAGGAGAGACTGCATTGTCACAAAAAGCTTCATTTCAGCAGATTGCACTGCTTCCCGCCTTCAGATCCAAGTGAATAATCCCAAATTGTGTAAACACGAATAGCAAAGAGGTTGGGTTCTCTGTTTGTCTTCTGCTGCTTTTTTTTCCCTCTTCCTCTGGGACCCAGGCAGCTCATGCTGTCTCATGCTTTTCCACACCCGGGACATCGGAAAGAGGTTACTTAATAGCTCAGCTCCTGCCAGCACCTCTCCACGACGTGGGATACGAGCTCACTTTCTGGGCTTCCGCTCAAGATTGCCACTACATGACACCTCACTGGACTTTCTCACTGATTTGGAAACACCTGACTCTCCCTGCAGTGCGCACCTGGATGAGGCACAACTGCTGGAGGGTCAACCCCAGCGAGAGGGAAAACCAGAGATATTGGAAAGATCTGAGAGCGTTGGCCAAATGCATAACCCTACCCTCAATCATCATACCAGTCCAACAACGGTGGGCTCCATCAGACATAAGGGTTTCAGCTCTTCTCCTGTATAATCAGCGATCCACACAAGCCCCAGACAGATTAAAGTCATATACCTTTAACCCCTCAGGTTTGCTCAGTGCAATAGGCTTTTCCTAGGAAGGAGTCTCCAACTAATAAGGGGAAGAAGAAGAAGATGCTCATGTTTCTCAGTAAGACCTGTGAGAGGATCATCCTCCACACCCTGCATTGCCTTCTCCAGATATCTCAAACTCCGGACCTTGGCTGAAGCAGAGCAGTCTCTTGCAGTCCTGCAAACCATGGGGCTCGGTAAGTGATGGAAGAAAACTCTCAGATTTTGGGGGCCGGATCTCTTCCTCTGGAATGTCGTATTATATACGCAGAGTGCTGAGAACGGCAAACTTTTCCCAGCCGTAGGTATGCCGAGAGTGGGCAGAGGTTGCTCATGTAGCACAGGGCATCTGCGCATTGTCTTTAACAGCCCTCGCAGTAGCAAATTGGGGTCTGTATATGAAATATAGTATTTTCACACATCTAGTGAATGCCACAATAAAAAAAGGAACTGGTGCAGTTTACGACTGGGCCTCATGCTGAGTCCAATTAAACCTACTGTTTCCAATCAGGTTTAATGTGAGGATAAAGCGAATGCTCCCTGAGATTTGGAGGAGGATAATTTGTCAGTAATAATAAGTGTAGACAAACAGGATGTTCCACAGTGCAGGGGCCTGATTAAAACCAAATGTGTTTCCAGGGATCATCTCGAAACTCCGGGTAGCCAACGCGGTGCGCATTGCTTGCAACTAGCAGCATTTCTTTTGCAAAGGTTTGCAGCCTTTGCAATTCTTCCTAAATCCCACGGAAAAAAAAAATAGCAGCTGGGCCATTGGGTCACCCAAGAGCCATCTCTGTGCGTTGTTGGGGTTTTGGGTTTTTTTCAGAGCATATTTCAGCTTTATAAGCTGTCAATGCAAGGACATCCTAACAGGAAAGGGAAAAAGTCTTGGATTTTCAGCCTGGCCCTATCCTACTTCCTGACAAGAGCCTGTCTAGCTGGGCTTAACATTGGCAAAAATACATTTCCTGATCAAAATGGGGTTTCCTACAAAAGGTGAATTCTTTCTTCATGAACTTTACCATAGAAACAAAATTAGCAGTCATCAGACCACGGTCCAAAAAGTCACTTCAGCTTTGGGGGAGTTTATTGAAAAGAAACAAGGTTTCAAAGAATCCCAGGCTTCGAGATTTAAATTAGACTCGAGATCATTCTAATAACCTCTTTCCTTAGGGGATGGAGAGGGTGAATTTCCTAAGAAGGATTTTCTCACTTCTTGGCCAGATGGGAGACTCAATGCTTGTTAGTTAAGTTATAGTCCCTGAGAAATCAGTGGTTACCTGTTGCTGGAGAACGGCTTTTGTTCATTAGAGACGAACCAGCCTGAGGTCAATGTGCAGAGCAGTTAACATACTAGCAAACCACTAATTAACCTAACACAGAAGCAGGAGCCCATTTCCAAAATGTGTCTCTAATTCACCATCACTCAGTGTTTACAGCGGTACAATGGATCGTGTGTAAAGCGAGGGCTGTGGCGAGGACCCGCTGCGGGGGGGTTTGGAGTGATGGTGTCCCATTGGGGGACCATTCCTGCAAGTCTGCAGAAGTCTGGATTAGGCATGGGGAAAATCACCCATGTAAATGCAAACCTGGATGTTATGTGCTGCCAACACTTGCCCTACTGCTCAGGAGGGCAATTGCCTCCTGAAACGCCAACCCTTTTAGCTGTAGGTCTCTGTCTTGTTCAGATTTATCTGTTTGCCCTCACGATGGTTCTGGCTAAACAGAAAGTTGCTGTCTGGACCTTCTCTCTCCATCTGTCCCGGAGGCATTTGTTTTTTTCAACAGATCATGGGAAACATTGCAATGCTCGAAAATGGAAATTCTTTTGAAGGTGTCTGGGTATGACCACTTGTCTAGTGACATGAGCAGCGCTTTATGCCCAGTAGCACATCCCCAGAAACCTGCATTACTTCCTTGCATCTCACACCTTAATGAATTCTTCTCCTTTTCCTTCGACAAACGTCAAACAGTTTCCTCATCTGGCATTTCTGAATTTCTGCAGCCACAGTCTTCTTAGGAGGGTCTGATGAGTTCCTTTCAGTGCCCCTGGGACCAAATGCTACCATGGCTGTCCCAGCAGCTCAGTATCACAAATGTCTTGTATATATAAAACCCCCAAACATTCTAGACTATAAACAGGGGAAAAACCCTGTCGTTTGAGCCCCAAACACTGTTATGGATGAGTTCCCGTCAAACAGGGAGCATACATAGCAAAAGGGGGAAGTTTTAAAGTCCAACAACAGCCTTCTGATGTGGTTTTGAGGCATCTCCCAGGTGAGGGTGCCTTGCAGGAGAAAGTCTGGACAGGCACCACGGGGCCGAAAAGCAAGGGTGAGACGGGAAGGTCAGTGACAGCCCTCCAGGTCCCTCTCCTCTGTAAATTCAGGTGAGATAAAAAAGCTACAGATATTTTTCTTCCTGTGGGACTGTGAGATAAGGCAGCCGCGTTGAAGCTGCTGTGCAGGGACCTGAGCAGAGCATCTAGGAGATAAATGCAGATCTCTGGCTTATTTCAGTCTCAAAGCGGATAGAAATCTCCCTCCTTCCTTGCAGCCCGGAAAAAAAAAAGCAGGTGAATGCACAGGATTCTTCCCTAGAACACACTTGGGTCTTTACCTGCACAGGGTCTGTTTTGAGAGACCTCAAAGAGACCGAATTTGGGGAACAAGACATTTTGGAGTACCTGGAGACTTGCATTTTTCCAAAATAGAAAGTTATATTTTCAGAAACAAGACTATGGATGGAGACAGGAAAATAGCACCAATAAAGAAAAGAAGCCCCATCCTGGGTGTGACCATTTCCCTTGAGGGGAAAAAAAAAAAAAAAGGCCCACGAATAGAAATACCAATCTGACACCGGCACCCATGTCTCTCCTCTTCTTGATGAGGACTGACAACTGCAAAGACATACTTTTCAGATGGCAGCAACTTCTCTGAAAACCGCATGATGTGCTTTAGCCAAGCTGCCCCAGACAAATAAATGGTTTGATTTAATTTAGAGCCACATCTTGTTCCCAGGGAAGGGTAATTGGATCCATGGCGAAGAGCTGGGAAAGGGGCCTGAGATGAAACAAAGGAGGCAGCTCTGCTGCATGGGATACTTGTTTTCTCCAGCAGAAATTTCTTAAGGAACAAAACCCCTTCTCCACACAGCAGGGCAATTTCGCTGGCCTAATTTCATGCCACTGTTCCTTCTCCCCTGCTAATAGAGAAGCGTGTTGGTTTTCTCCTCCTACAATTAAATAAACAAAGGATAAAATTAATATGAATGTGTAATGCAAAAAGCCTGCGGAAGGAGAGCTGCCTTGGACTGGAGACCTTTGCAAACACACGGTGATGTGGTTATAATATGATTGGTTTTGCCATTACTGTCCTGCAACTTCCAATCTTGGGGCATCTAACTATTCTGAGAGCATCCCTCAAGTTACAGCTGCCATGCAGCACTGGGGAGATGGGAAAGAGGACAAACTGCCTCTGCATCACTTCCTTCCTTCCCTAGCTCAGCGGGTCAAAAGAGGTGGTGAGGAGGACAGCTGGGTTACCAGCTCTTGGCCATCCATTCCACAGTGTCTGGCCCATGTTGGCTCTTGGTGGGACACCTCCAGCACAGCTGCAGTAAAAGTGAAGTTTGGTGCCTCGTGTGGGCTGGGAGGTGGAATTAAGGCCATGTGCTCGCAGCAGGAACAGGTGATTGCGGTGTCTGGAGGCTGCAGGTGGCCCCGCAAGCGGTACCGTGGACAAAGTGTCACCCACCATGTGTGCCCGTGCACATGCGGTGTCTTGTCTGCTGAGCACAAATCTGACATTAAAAAGCAAACGAAAGGAAAAAAAAAAAATCTAAAAAAATCCCAGCCCAACACATGGGCACAAGCTGAACTTGGTAATTGCAAAGTCCTGGGAAAATCTTAGCAGCATCTGAATCTGGATTGCATCTTCTTTCTCACCGGGAGCAATCCAACAGTGACATTTTCTTGGGCTGTCACTGCTTCGGGCTGGTTTTGGAGCTGAGCTACCTTGACATACCCAAAAGGCGAGGGATTTACAGCGTTTGTCTGGTTGTGGATTGGTGGAGAAGTGATAACACTAGTTTGTTGTTTGGGTTTTTCAATCTGGATATAAGTTATTCCCCTTTTCCTCTCTCCTTCTCCCCACTGTACATTATTAAGTACTCAGCTCTGGACTGTTCTTCCCTGCGTTTGCCATATGTGTAATTTACACTATGTAAAGTAAAGTAAAATCCAAGGCAATTCTGGATTTAAAAAAAGGAGTTGTTTGAAATTTTAACACGTAGTATAAACATTTCCCTCAATGTGGGATTTCCTTTTTATAACCAAGTGCTGTCACTATCATAGTTTTAAATCTGGGCAGAATTTTCATAACTTTGTATACTTTTTCTTGTAACTGTGACCAGCTTAAAAGTTAGTGTGAGCAGGGCAAAGAGAAAATTAGAAATGTTTTTTCATCCTTTTTTTTTTTTTCATTCATCATTCAAATTTAATACCCCTGAATAATGGAACTGGGTCTGTTCACAAGACCATTTTATCATTATATATTCCCCCACAGAACTGTGAATTGTTTTAGGAAGATTACTTTTAATAAGGTCCATACAGTCATAAAATATAATCAAAATATATTAGCTCTTCTTTAGTCCTTTGCTTTAGGCTTAAATTCTCCCTGCCCTTTCATGCCTGGAGAATGAAAAAGACGTTTGGCTTTCTTCCCACAAGGGAAAAAGGTGTTTGCTTCAGAGGATTTCTTTCTTGCACTGTGTTTTCTAGATCTCTCTTAACAAATGTCCCGCTAGAGGCTATTCAGTGGGTAAGACACTGAAAGAATGAGGATATCCCTCCGACACAGCAGGGAAGGGGTTGCAGAGCTTTTCAGCAATATGCTCCGTGAAGATGGAAGCTGTAGATAAAACCCTTCTCCCAGATTTTTTTTTTTTTTTTTTTGGGGGGGAAAGAAAATGCACACAGAATCCACTAGAGGGTACAGCTGGGAGATGTGCAGCCCGGTGCGCAGCGGCTGCGTCCGGGCTGGATGCGCTCGCCTTGGCAGGTGGAGAGGAGCCTTCGCCGCTCCAGGCTGGACGCCGCTTGAACCCCATCTCCAGGTCAGAAACCACCTGCGGCTGGGGGAAAGGAAGAGACCGGCTGGGAAATTCATCCTAATGAAAAACGGATCGTTATAAAGGGGATCAATTGCTCTTGGATTCGTATTGATTAGATACTCCTGGAGGAAAGGCGCTTATGGGAACCGTCACGTCTGCTCCCTCTGGCTGTCCTCATTTCTTCTCCCTGCTTGTTCCTTTGGCTGGTTAGAAAGCTCTCTAGTCTTTTAAAACTTCAGCTATGAAGACCTAGCTTTGTTTCAGTTTTGAACGCTTTTCTTACAAACCGGGGGGGGGGGGGAAGAAAGCATAAAATCATGTGGAACCTTTGGAATTACTGCTGGCTTTTGTTGCACTCAACAAGTCAGCAATTATAGCCTGAAATATTGAGTGGCAGGAAAATTGATGTCTTACCTTGGCGCTTTTTTTTTAAAAAAAAAGCACAGAAACATGTGAAATACACCTTTCTATGGCAGGCTGAGGGCTAACACAATCTGATGTGATTACAAGGCAGGGGGTGCTCAGGGTCATGGGAGATCCCCAATGAGTGATGGCAATAAATTACTTATTGGCCCATTCATTTGTTTTTTAGCACCTTTGCCAAGACCAAATGCAGGAGAGGAGCAGAAGTGGAGGTGGGGATGTCTTTTACGGGATCACAGAAGGGAGCTGTCAGAGGCCCTAAGGAATAACATTGGGGGCAAGAAAAACCTCTTGTAGTTCAATCTCAGCAGTCAATCATCCATCTTACTGCAATGAGGGTGCTGGGTAAACGTGGTGAGATCGCAGATGGGACCCCATGGAAGGCGCAGCGAAATGCACATTAACCAAGCAGCAAATGTAGGTACAGGGGGACCAGACCCACATGGCTGTGTTCACCTCCTTGGGGCATCTAATTTCCCACAGCTCTCAAAGGATACCTTTGAAGGTTTGGCCTAAAAAAAAAGCTTCTCTTGCATGGAACTCAGTGCCCTCAAATCTCACTGCCGTGAGTAGGATAAAAGGATGCCCTGATTCTGCAATTCTGGCTTACATGGCTTTGCTAATGAAGCTAATGAGATTCCTGCACTCAGATGACCATTGCTGAAGCAAGGCAGACTGCAAGCATGGGATAGTAATTGGTCAAAACCAACTGTAATGGAATATTGTTATTTTATCAAGAGATTTCATCTCTTCTAGCTTAACTTGGTGGCATAATTCCCCTGGTTTATGGGGCTCTGGATTTTAGCTTCTTCATGAGGGTAGGAAGATAGTGAGACGATATCCAAAGCCTTATCCTCACAGCTGACAGCTACTGAGAAAAATCTTCTTTCTTGTAATCTGGCTCCATTATACTGGGATTAAGTTAAAGCGTGTAAAATTTCTACTCATGGCTGAGCCCTGAATTTTGTGTGTGCCGTATCACGGACAGTTATGACTTGGCTTTCACGTGAATAATTCAGTCTGCTGCTCTTATCATTCTGCTGCCAGCAAAATCATATTTTAGGATTTTACAGACAGATCAAAAAGGGTGCCCTTCTAAAAATGTACAGTTTCAATTGAGAGAAAGGGTTCAGGTTGCAGCCGTCCCATGTTTGAAAATGCTGCTTGGAAGACCGATTATTTTCCTTCCTTCTGGACCAAAGCATACCAATGCTTCCATTTTTCTACAGCCCCTCAGTCTGAATGCCGGGCCCCAGATGGGGCTGGGAGATTTGGTTATGTTAGAAAAAAAAAAAAAAGCAAAAAAAAAAAGCTGAGTTGTTCAGCAAGGATTGATAGCAAGTGATCATTTACCAGTCTCCTCTGCCTTTTCCTTGAAAGTGGTGCTAAATTTTCCATTGACTTCAGTAAGAACCAGACAGAGGGTCTTACCAGAAAGTCAGTGTGGCTCTGGTCTAAACACAGCAGACTGGGATGCAGATAACCTGTGTTTTAATCCTGCGCTTTACCACTGAAATTGCACCGTGGATAAACCTCTTTTGTCCTAGTGCCTCAGTTTCCTCAGCTATGAAAACAAAAATGTATGCCATGAATCTTCGTATAAAGCTTTAAAATGTACAGGAATTACAAAAGAGCTAGGAAAAATAACAGAATATCTTTCTGGTTATCTCCTAGACTGGCTTTTGCTGCTGTTGTTGCATTAATTGAAGTCTGGTATTCGAGCTGCCTAGTGCCCTGCAGTCCATTCTGCATGAGAGCATCCTTAAGTAGATAAAGCTCTGCTAAGGAGAAAGACTGGGGATACAGGATCAGGACCTAAATCTTGTTAATTCCACTTAATCCACGCAGCTCGTACCACAGTACTTTCTGAACTGACCTAACTGTGGATCTGAACAGGTGTCCTGGTTTGAGGCAGAACAGAACCAAACCACGCCAACGAGCGGTGTACACCAGTGCCAGCTGAGAGAAATTTCTCCCCAGCTGTTTCCTTGCTGTGCCCATCTCCAGGGCTCGATCCGGATGATGCTCAGGTCCAAGGGAGACTCGCTGCCGGCTTTACTTTTAGCTCAGCTGGACTACATGGTCCTGATCCCCCGTGCTCCAGCCTCAGTGGCAGCTGGAAGGATTTGGTCCTATTTTCCTTTTTTTCCTTTTACTGGAATATATATATAAAGGTTCCTTTTAGCAACAGCCGGTGCATATGGTCAAATGATGAACTTTACCAAGAAGGAATTACAAGAAAAGACACCATATATTAAGACTCCTGTCACACCACCCAGATTACCTTTTATTTGTTTTGTGGGCAAACAGCAAGCTTTTAAGGATTTTAATCCACAGCATTACAACCCACCGAACAAAAACAAGAAGTGGGTTTCTCCTGGCAGGTCAAGTCAGACTGGATTAAATCCTCCTGTCCCGAAGGGACTAGATAAATATTTTCCTATAGAAGTCGACACCCTCAGCCTCTCTAGGCGCTAAAGAGGCAAGTGTGGGTTTAATGGCTATATAGATAAGCCCTTATCTAAAGGATACAACACTTCGCTTTACAGTCCGCACACTTATTTACCAATTGCTAATGGCTACTGGGTTTATGGCGCTTGTGCCTCAATTACAGTGTGAACAGTCCCGGTTCTCGGCCGCAAGGAGCAACACGTGCCCGAGAGCGCAGCCGTGCCCCAGAGAGCCCCAAACGGGACTTTTTGGTGGAATCAAGGGCTTGGGAGGGGATCCGATAGAAAAAGGGCTTTTTTTTTTTTTTTTTCTCTCACTGCTTTAAGCGAGCAACGTGTGCCCCGGGCATTAAAAGCACTGTGCAGGGGAGAGCCGGCTGCAGCTGAACTTCAGCTGCGAGAGCTCGGAGCTTGTTTGGATTTCTTGGGTCAAAGCGATCACAAAGGTGTTTTTTTTTAATTATTATTTTCTTCTTAGTCTCATTCATTATTAATTTTCATTATCATTATTACTTTCCTGTGAACAATTCTCTTTACGGAAAAGAAGAGCAGGGGGAAAACATCCGGACCCCTTCTCCCTGCTGCTGCCGGAGGAGGGATGCTGCCCGCAAAGGGGTGGGAAGCGGCGCCGGGACCCCCGCCCAGGTGATGTTTATGGCACAGAAAAGTCCCAATATCCCGGCGTACAATGGCCACACTATAAATACGTCCTTTCCCATCATGAAAGACGTTAAGATCGTTAGTTTTGGCTGGAAACAAAATATATTACATGGAAACCGCTCTGCTAGTGGGCAGAAAATACACACTGCTGCTGTAATGTTTCTCATTATATTTCCCCTTTGTTCATAAAAATGACTGAGTTATTGCATAATGCAGGAATCAAGGAAGAGGGGAAATATATCATAAAGATGGAAACGAAGACAGTTTGTCAGTTATAAATGTAAATGAATGCTCTATTTCTTTTTTAAAGTTATTTCGCTATAAAACTAATAGACTAAGTAATAAATAAATAAAGCCTTATTCTGGCAAATAAATAGTTCGTCTCCTTCACATTTGATCCAACCTTGAAAAATCTCCAGAAACTCGTCACAGATTGGGGGGGGTGGGGTGGTGTTTGTTTTTTTTTTTTTCTTTCTTGATTCTTGAATTTTCCCCCGAATTTTGTGTACGTGCGTTTTATTAGGTTAATAAAACTTGGTTTTCAAGGTTTTGGGCGCCTCGGGGGTACAATGAGCTCGGATGTCAAATGCATCAAATAGCTAATGAAGGGATTTCAAAGGTCTCCAAAGCGTCCATAGCAGCAATTTGTAGCGTCTCATAAAGGTAAAGCCCATTCTGGCTACAGTGTGTTTTGTCTGACGGTTTTCCGGGTACTCCAACTTCGATCTGCTGTTTTATTCCTATTTTATATGGTTTTTAAATGCCCCAGTCTCGCTGTCATAGGAGTTGTGGTCAAATCAAGTCAAATCGTCATCTTCAGGCGATCTCATGCCAGTGTGGCTCGGAGAGGGCAAACAAGGGGGAAAAACCCCAAACGTATCGTGCATCACAAGGATTTACCAAAAGGGACAGAGAGGGTAAAACGATATAGGGGAAAATGCTTACCCAAGGAAACATTTTACTAGGTAAAAGTCTTGTTTGTGAGGGGGTGGGAGGGAAAGTAGATCTGCCTCTTTTTTTTTTTCCTTTTTTTTTTTCTTGTCTTTCTTTTTTT
>NW_009647581.1:760053-760277 GCF_000708025.1 Charadrius vociferus
CCCCCCCCGCCCCATCCCGCATCTCGTCGGTGCGGGTCTCAGTTTCCCGCGGGATTGCGGTGTGTTTGTGTAATAATTGCGCAAATGAACTTGCCATTGCCAGCTTTCCCCCGCCTTTTTTCGCAAACGCAGAGCTCAATTAACATCGCTGCAGAGCAGTACCTCTGAACTAAGCTTCTGTAATAAATTCCCCCCACTCTCACTCGCAGATAGCGCTGTTCTCT
>NW_009647581.1:760580-761167 GCF_000708025.1 Charadrius vociferus
AAGCATCTGCAGGATTTTTTGCGGCCACTCCTTCTGCTGTGGGGTACACCCAGAGCCTCGGCGACCCCCAGGCAGGGGAGAGATGGGGATGGGGATGGCGATGGGGATATGGATAGGGATGGTGATGACGATGGGGACGGGGATGGAGAGCGGTCGGGGCAGAGGCGAGCTCTGTAGTACCCGCAGTACGCGGGGCTGCTCTGAGGACGGCAGTACTCGGGGCTGTTGTCACCCCTAAAACAAAAAGGCTATTCTGGAGCCCATAGATCAGCAGCAGTAAAAGCTTTCATAAGGCGCAGATCTCTCTATGAGGTTATAACAGCAGTGTTAATCTTCTATCCAGTGTTTACAGAGCCAGCTCATCCGTGGGGTGGGTGGAAGGCAGCCAGCTCACAAGAGAACGCTCTTTATTAAAAAATACGGAGTTGTGTTGCTTTTAGCAGTGACCCTGGAGCGTGCCCCGCATTTTTGGGGGAGGGCAGCTCCCGGGGTTCCCCCAGTCCCAGCTCCGCACCCTCCGGAGGGGGCGGCAGGAGAGAGGGGGGGGGGTCTCCAGCCGCCTTCAGCAGCACCTGGCGGAGCCCCCC
>NW_009647581.1:761389-761754 GCF_000708025.1 Charadrius vociferus
AGGGGGGGGTGAAAAAAACAAACAAACAAAAAAAAAGACCCCCAAAAAAAAACCTACCCCAAAACAAAACAAAAGAAACAAAACAAAATAAAAACAACCAAAAAAAAAGAAAACAAAACAAAACATAAACAAACAACAACAAAAAAAAAAACCAAAGCAAAAACTTTCCTTGCCACACTCATCCTTGGGCGAAATGCACTTTTAGAAGAAATACCAGCGCGGAACACGCTCATTTCCCGCTTATGGAAGGGAAGGGAAGATAATTCCTGGGAAAGGGCTGCGCACCCCGCACGGATGTACAGGGAGCTGCCGCTAAACTCGTTTTGGGGGCAGATGGGCTGATGTCGGTATTTCTGGAGGGCAGG
>NW_009647581.1:762123-769248 GCF_000708025.1 Charadrius vociferus
CGGCCGCCGGTCCTCGCTCCCCTCCCTGCCAAAGCGCACCCCCGCACGAATTTGTTGCATTTCCTCCATTGATTGTTTAGTTAGAGATTTTGCCAACTTCCTGATGGTTCATTTTCTGATTCTGAAAAAAAAAAAAAAAAAGAACCGCATTTCCTTTTTGACTTAAGAGGGAGAGAAAGAGAGAGAGAGAGAAGCGGAGGCTGGGGGCTGGTGGACTCATCGAGCTGTATGTACCGGACTTTTTCTCTTCCCTCTCCCCGTCCCGCAACCCTCCTCCTCTTCCTCTTCCTCCCCTCCGAGCCCGGGGTTTGCACCATCCCCTTCTCCGCTCCGAGCTGTTGCCTTGCAAAAAACCCGCCGGGCTCCTGGGACAGGAGGAGGCAGCGGCACCGCTGCTCTGCAGAGTGCTGCTCCGCCAGCTCCGCTGGCCCCGGCTGGAGGCTTGGGATTTACCTCCTTTGCCTTAAATTGCTTTAATATTCCCCCCCCCTTCCCCTCTTTTATTTCCCATTTCACCTCCTATCCTTTCAGTTCTTGCGGCTACGACAAGGGATCCAACAGCAGAAAGAAAAGTAAACACGGAAATCTGTTCCGCTTGCTTTTATTTGCTTCGGTTTTTCAGTTGTTGGGCTTGTCTGACTTTATTTTACTATTATTCCGATTTTTTTTCCTTTTTTTTTTTTTTTTTGAGACCAGCAAAGCTACCCTTTGCACGTTTTGTTTTGTTTTGTTTTCTTCCCCAGTTCTACTGGCTTTAACTGCTGCCTTTAATCGTGCTGCTTTTAAAACTGTATCTTTCTTGTAGTTGATTTTTATCCCTAACCTTACCCTACTAGAATATGCTTGAAATAGGGGGTGGTAGAGGGTGCAAACCTTGGCATAAGCATAGCATACTTTATAAAAAAATTACTGTTTTTTCCCCACAGCCCCCCTTCCAAACTATTTTTGTGTCGCCTGATGTTTATCATTCAAATCAGCACTGACTTCAGACATGTCTGCAGCAGGTCAGGAGCTGAAGAAGCGCAGGGCCCTATCCCAAACCTCCTGAAAGCAGCGGGAGCTTTGGATCAGGCCCTACAGAAATAAATTAGAGAAAAATCTTGGGTACAGTGTAAAGGAAAATATATACGAGTCCGAGAGAATGGGGCTTTGTTCAGCTGCAACAGGGAAAAGAGAGAGCAAAATCCAAACTACTTTCTGATAGTCTTATGTCCAAAGGTATTTAACTAGGGTGGAAATCTTAAATCATCTTCAAATTAGGGCCTGGTTTGGGAGTCACTCCTAAAAGTTGGTCAGACTTTATTTGTTGCACCATTTGGTGTGGCATATTTCTCCCCTATATTTATATATCTGCATATAGAAAACCATGCACGTGTCAGCACTGATGCACGCCTGGCTATGAATGTGTATGTCAAAGCACTCCTGGGAAGGCGCACACACACGCGCCCGGTTGCAATGCTGCAGAAAACAGGTACAACGTGCAAAGAGCAGTTCCAGGCAAGGGTGTATCCATTCTCTGCCCCTGCGCCCCGTTCTTGGTCCCTCCATGTGCGTCTCTCTGCGAAGGGCCACACGTCAGCAGCCGTGTCTGCGTGTGCCTGTGCGTGTCTGGATGCGTTAGCTGCAGCGCAGGGGTGTGAGCGATGGGGAAGATGAAAGCGTGTCACGACCCCGGCTGGGAGAGCAGGGATTAGTGCATCTGAGGGTATTTTCACGTTGCTTTGCAAGCGGGTCGTTTCTCCAAGTCTTCTGCCTAACAGGAATGGGGGATTTCTACGAAGATAATAAATCTAAGGTACCGCATCAGCCATGCACCCCATCTAAAACCAGGACTCGTACTTTAGGGGCCACGTGCACCAGTCGGTGAGACAGGGATGGGTTGAGACAACGCTACTCCCTTCAAGTGTTGACATCTAGCAAGGCAATCAAAATATTTGTCCAGCCTTTGCTACAGGATTTTGTTATTCTTCCATTGAAACTATTGCTTTGTAAATCTTTTTTTTTTTTTTTTTTTTTTTTTTTTAAAGCTGTTAAAGCTTAAGCAAAGATTGCTATCAGGAGAAGCGCCTGCTGGGCTTGTGCGAGGTGCGGGCTCTCCATTAGGTGGCATTGCGACTTTGGCAGTGCGAGAGGGAGAGAAGTGGCGTCGGGGACCGGTCACCTTTGTGCTGCCGGGACATGTATTTGCATTGCAATCGAAAGCGTATTTATCTTTTCAGCACTTGTTATGTACTTACAGTACAATTTGCTTTATCAACACACGGTTTAATAACTGTATCGGGCAGGTTTCTGTATCAAGAATGAAAATCAATACTCTCTTGCCCTAAACGGTGCACGTTGTATCTGCTTTCTATGCAATTAGAGGTGTTATAAAAATAATTGGTTACTACACAGCACTTACAAAAACATAACAATCAAACATAATGTATAACAGACTATATGCAACCCTTTCGTGTTTTCTAAAGGTTCAAAGACTTGATAATTCAGCCCTTATCTTGCCGGGTAGCTGCGCGCGTTGGCAAATGAATTTTACACACTTACAAATTGTGGGTATGTCATATGCTGTCCAAAGACACGATGACAATAAGAAAAAGCTGCTTTTTTAATGTATATAGCACAAATTGGTTTTGATCCCAGACATTATAGATGCAATTTGAAATAATAAAAATAATTAAAAATCTCAAAAGGATAATTAACTGCAAATCAATTAAGAGAAATATTTTTCCTGCTCACAGTAACATTCTGTCTGTGGGAGTTCTGCTTTTACATCTCATGCCAGCATTTATTTTTTTTTAAATTTGAAAAAATCCTTTAATTGTTAAAAAAAAAAAATTGTTTGCAAAGCGAGAGATCATTTTAAACATAAAATAATTAGCCTAATTTAATTTACACTGGTGAAATCTCATTAACTAAATTAGAGCCAGCCCCTTATTTACAATGAGGTTAGTAAGAGCAGAATCAATCTCAAACTGTTTGCTATTGTTTGGTTTGTTTTGGTTTTTTCCCCTGACTTCTTGCTGTTATTTAATTTAAAGGGCAGACTTCACATTTATACTCATTTGGGAAAAAATGTTCTAAAGAATTAAATCTGTATTTTAATCTCAAGCCACTGTGTTTAAAGAAGGAGTTTCCCTGAATGGCTTTAAAGCATCCTGACTCACAAAGGCTGAAGTGTATATTTTGACAAAGTTATGACCGGTAAGCTCTATCGGAAATGTTAGCTTGCTATACGTATATATATGATGAAATATCTATGCATACTAATGGATAAGTTTTGTTTTATCTAGAAGAAAAAAAGGTTTTTATTTTAGGCTATAAAATTTTCTCATAGTACAAATTTTTTTCCACTTTTGTCTTCTTTACTGTACCTTTCTTTCTCTGGATAATTATCTGAGCAAGTATTAAAACTCTGATTTGTTGGACTTCTTTTAATAACCCATACTGCTTTCCTGTGCTCTCATGGGAAGGAATATTCTGGCTATTTTGACAACTGAAGTTTTCAAAAGCTTTTTTTTTTTTTTTTTTTTTTAATGTAGTGGGCATATAACAGCACTTCTATTCGAATATGTGAGTCAATGAAAATTAATTTAAAAAAATTCATTCTCATACCTCAGCTTTCTAGACTCCAGCAATAATAAATTGAACATTCATGTCCCAGATACATTTTAAAATGTAAGTTTTAAATACTTATGCTGTAACATCTACAAGAGCTCAAGAAGGTGAATTAATCCATCTATATCGATATATCTGAAGAAAGTTGCTTTAAAAGTTGCCCAGTGGGAATGTCCTAATCCAGTTCTGCACCAATTAAGCATGTTGATGACCAAGATTTTGTTTGTTTAAAGGTCATTTTTGAGTTGGGGGGGGACACACCGTAAAGTTAGGTGGCTCATTCCGGCAATTCGTGTTGTGTTACCCAAAGCCGTAAAAATGCAAATCAGTTTTCCCCCTTGTATCAGTTTGCAGCTAAAAGCAGAAGGGCTGAAGCCAGGGAAGAGAGCGACAGTCAGCTACAACAAAACAAACCCAGCCAGAGCAAAGTGCCATTTCCAAAAGGAGCCTTTAAAGTCACAACAGTGGATAATTCTGCAGGGCTGAGCTTATTAGCATCTTCTGCACAAAGGCACGGGCACGGTACATTCCATTTCAAGCACTGTGTAATTTTTTTCTTGCATTATTTTCCCTTTTTATGAAGGTGCGTTTACTAGGGGATTTCTGTTTGGTTGTTTTTTTTTTTCCTGAAGTAACTGCTGCCATTCATCACCGATGTCCTTGCAAACTGGAATTTTTGCCCTGTGCTCGGTGCAGTAATAATGATATCATCATCCCTGAGCTGAAACAAAGCAGGACTTCATTTTGGGGGCAAAGGGATATGATAATCAGGGAGAAATCAGAGACCAGATCTTAAACTAGGTGAAATTGGTGAATTTCCATGAAAAATCAATGAGGAGCTGGAGTGATTTTTATTTTCTTTTTTTTTTTTCCTTTTTTTTTTTTTTCCCCCGGGTGGAAGAAAACTGATATCAAAGTCAACAACCTCAGAGCTTACCCCGGTCTGTGGAAATTTCAACATACATTACCTGCTTTTGACCTTTAGCAGGGCGGCAGAATAAGCAGCGGGCACACGCTGGGGGAACGGCACAGCACCCAAACACAGTTTCTCTTTCATACAGGAAAATCAGATGGAAGAAATTGAAATATATTATTCTATAATGGCTTGCAGCGAGAATCATCCCCTCTTAAAAAATACATATGCAAACAGTCAACGTGGGGACAGTATTTAAAGCATTTTTGCGGCTTTTTCCAGCACGATAAGGCCCCGGGTTTGAGAGAAGCTGAAACTCCTGGAAAGTTCAGCAGAACAAACAAACAAACAGAAAGGGGATGTGTAAGCTCTCAGAGGTCAGGTTACCCCGCTTGCCTATTCATCACCCACTGCCATCTCCTCTAGTAATTTTTAACTACATTTTAGGGTACTTGCACGCCGCAAATTGTTTGGTTAGACTCCTCTTAATGGGAGAATCAGGTATGCGCAGCGTTTAGGGGAGTAAAAGATCGTGGGATGAGGCTTGAGAGATTCAAATTGTGGTCTTGGGCAATGATGCAGGTCTAAAGAAATGCTTCAAAACTCCAGGAAAAGTTCTGAACGGTCCTTCTAGTTAAAATAAAATATTATTATTATTAATTTATATTATTATTATTATTTGATGATGATAATAACAATAATAATAGGGAAGGGGCAAACTCTGCTATAAGCTACCCTAGTGAAAATCACATCATAGTAATGACTATACAGGCCAGTTTTTAATAACACGAAGGTGGGTACTCCACTCCATATTCTTGCCTTAACAGTATGTCAGTAGGAATAGATGCCTTTGCATAATCCTATAGAAATACATAATGGCTCTGCCTTTATTTAGGCTTTTGGTGGACCAGGGTTTTAGGGTGGCTGCCTTTCCCATCACTACTGGCCCCTTTGAGGTATTTTCTTGTCTTATTCATGGTTTTGTTAAAAAGAGATAGAAACCACAGGCTGGCTGTGATGTTAACTTAACGTGCTCGCATCCTCCTTCCCGCCAGCCTCGGGAGGTGTTTCAATCCAAACACCTCCGAAGCAGAAATCCCGTCACCGGCAAATCTCCGGGCTCCCACTTGCAGCCGGCACGAATATGGGGGGGAAGTATTAGCTGATGAATGAAAGCAAGGAAAGTATTTTTGCCCATGATTAAAAAAATAAATTGGTTTTAAAAGAACATATTATATTTATTCAGTTTTGAGTTTGGCTGAGGTTTGCTATAAAAATAGTGGCGTAATTTTTTAAGAAACATTTTCTGTTTGGATAGATTAACTGTACACGCAGGCACTTTAGCTTTTGATTCCTTTCAGTAATATAGTAATATTCATTGCTGGCATCAAAAGCTGCTCTTAATATAAACAGTTTGGGAAATCTTCCATGCCAGGCAGATAAAATCTCTTTGAAATGTGGGACGGTGATGAGCAACTGTCAGAGCATGCGGTCCCCCCTCTGCCCTCGGGGGTCCTGGTGCGGAAGAGGCATTGCCTGCAGAAGTGCATCTTCACCAGCACTCCTCTACAAGTGCCCGGTGCAAAAAGTGCATTTAAGATTGATATTATTACTGAGCCAGTCAGTTGCAATAGCCGGTGCTGTGTGCGTATGGGGCAAAAATATGTGTGTCATGGTGATGCCGGGTCCTCCCTCTCCCCCTGTACTTTTACACCTGGGCCAGCATCCTATGGCACCCAGCAGGACCCTGGTGCATCCTTCCCAGCCCACCTTGCCTCCTCGGATCCCCTCAGGCTCTCAATGAACGTTTTTGCTTTCCATGAAGTGCGGGAAAAGCCCAACGGAAGCGGCAGTGCTGGGGAGCCGGCCGAAGGGATGCTCTCCCCTTCCGCTCCGCGCTTCGAAATAGCTCGTTGCACCCGTTGCCTTTAATCTCTGTGCTCGCAGGTTATTTGCAGCTCGGCAAGAATTCCTCTGACGGCCTGGGAAGCTTATTTATAGCCAATAGTTACCTCCTGTCATTTTGTGTCTGTTAAATTGGGGAGAGATTCCTCCGAGTTAAATTTGCGTCGTTTGCTGAAAATCCCCATTTACCTAAGCTGAGGCTGCGACCCCGCACACCCGCGTTGCCGCGGTCAGACCAGACTTGGCAGAAGCAAAGATTTTAAAAGGAGGAAAAATAGCAAAATATTGAAAGAAACAAATATTTCTCTCCATTTTCTGAGTCCGCGGGTCGCCGTGGAGGTGGCCACCCTGGGAGCTGGCTGGGTCCAACTTGGTACCAGCTTTTGCTTGTGATTGTTTCTGCCTTGCAAGGCTCTTCTGTAAATCCTGCAGCGTTTCTGAGCTCTTCATTTCACTCCTTTGTAAAAGTTGCATTTTGGGTTGTTGGGGTTTTTTTTCCATTTTGCAGTGGTTTTACTTCAGTGCATACACGGATGCACTGCCAACACAACTGTGAACGCACCCAAAAACTGAATGTTCAATTAAGCAGCTCACTGCTCTTTTGACATTTTAATTTCATCTTCTCTCTTCTTTTTTTTTTTTTTTTTTTTTAAAAAAAAGATTTACTGGTAACTTTTTCTCATCAAATTCCAGGA
>NW_009647581.1:769504-783419 GCF_000708025.1 Charadrius vociferus
TTTTTTTTTTTTTTTTTTTTAGAAAAAAGATTTACTGGTAACTTTATCTCATCAAATTCCAGGATTTTGTGTAATTCAATTATACCTATCTAGGTTCTTTTCTTCTTTCTTCGGCTTTACTGAAGTGACACATAAGATTGTATTTCTCTTTCTGAGAAAATTCAAATCCCCCTGGAATTATCTGCGTTTTCGTTTGTTCGTGTGTGCCCAACAATATCTCTTACACTTCTTCAAAGAGCAGAAGTTCTGATCTGTTATTTCTTGCATATTATTATTAAACCATTTTAATGATGTTCCGTCTTCAGAGATCGGTAATTCACTACAGCAGCAGTGCTGATGGTAATAGAAAAAAATATTAGGGAGCACCACCTCTTTGCATTAGCCTTCCTCACCGTGCTCCCTGTCAGCTTGCGTCCCCTTCTCCTTGTCTGTGAGATAGAAATAACCTTGGGACTGGGAGAAATGTGTGTTTCTCATAAGAACGTGGGACAGGAAAGGCTTTTCTTTAAATCGAAAGCAGTTGGCTTCTGCAAGAGTCCCGAGGCAGAAACTCGCTGCCGATGGTCTGTGTCAGCCCCTCCACCTGCCCATAGGCATAACGCACTGGGGTTAGCATCAAACCCAAAGTCCTTATTTTTAATACTGCTCTAATCTGAGACCTGCTGCAACGCTGAGTGCTTCCCTGCGGGGTCTGGCCGGTGCAGGACCAGATCTCCTGGAGACTGGAGAGAGCTGCCCCTGGCGATGGGACAGGTTATAAGGGTATTCTCCCCACTGAGCACCTAACCTTGGGAGCGGGTCTCTGCTGAGAAATTGGACTGGGGTTCACCCAGGGCGACTCTCCAGGAACTACCTCAGGCTATCTTAGGTGATGTGTCCAGCCTGCGTCCTCCAGCAACTTCTCCTCCGTCACAAGGACAGCTGCCGTATGGCATTCTTGCATTGCAGCTCTGCCTACGCATGAGCTGGCGATGCCTGGACGGACAGACCATTTTGGCTACTCCTTCTTGGAAGGGAGTTTTGTCAATTTTCCTTCTGAGATATCTATCTTGTCAGCCAGCTATTGAACTGAAATTTCGATAGTAAGCCCAAGGGAATAACAGGGGGCATCTCCCCTTCTTTGTGCTCCAGGAACCCTCTGCATCCGTGTGCGGTGAAGGAGTCCAACGACGTTGCTGGTGCGTGCTGACTTGGCACTTGTGGGTGATGCAACCTGGGCGCCCTGTGAACACCGATGCTGTTGATTTTACACAGCTCTGCTCGAAAATTATCAAAGCCAAGGATGGGCGTCAGCGCACATGGCTGGGCGCGCCGGGAACGCAGACCTCATGCACTGCGCAGGTGGATCGGTATGTGGAAAGGTCACACCTACCAACTTCTTAGGCCTCTGGTGTGAAAGATAAAGCCATCTGGTCACCATTTGACAGCTTAAATTGTAATTACACCATTTGGCCTATGAATTGCTGTGAGCCACTGTTTGAAGCTGCCATGATTCAGCTATTCCAGCATTGAGATAGGGATCGAGTCATTCCCCAGAAGCTGAGTTACTGGAATTCATCTCGCTTCATCTCCTTGGCCTGCTTTTTACCTTCCAAAAAGTTATCTCTGCAGATCCTTCGTTATGATTGTGAACTTGGCAGCGGTTGTTTAGCGTAAATAATCACAGTCGCCGATAACCAGTAACACCTGCTGGCCCATTACCCGGAACGGGAGGAGAAGACGGGCATCTCCAGCGAAATTCCATCGCGGCAATATGGAAGTGTTTAAAGGAAGACCTGCACCGCTCAGGGTAGCAGAGATCTGAACCTTTAAATTACAGCCATTCCCGGCCTGACGATAAGTAAATAAACAATTCACAGCTGCATGGGCTAAACACAGAAACACATCTATCTCTTCCAGGCGTGATTGCTGAACAAGTAATTAAGTGCGAAATGTGAGCCCTCAATGTCAGTGTGAGATGATAAAGGTCTCCAGTTGTAAATTAACTGAACTCCTGCGAGCCCTCGATATTAACCCTTCAGGAGCCCTTGGGTGGCAATGGGTGCGTTAGCATGACTCCAGTGCAATTTGCATGCAATTATTCCTGACATTTGCCCCTGGGAATATGGAGCTGTTATTTTAACAAATTAAAAAAACAAGTGAGGGAGTTGCTTTCCCTCTTCTCTCTGAGCTAGCACAGGGCACCCTGTGAGACAGCAGATGTAGTCCCAGTTCATGGCTCTGCCACGCTCGTCCATCACATTCCCCTGTGGCAGCCTTCCTCTGGGCGATAGCAGAGGTGTCACAAAACCAAAATACATTAAGGACTGTGAGTTGCTCGAGCGCTGAGATATAGAGGACTGCTAACTCAGATGGGCAGATATCCATCAACGCCTCCAAATGAGTACAGCACGATTCACCTTGATAATAAGGATCCAATGAATGACCATAATTGAAATATCGCCACTTGTTAAGTAATTCATTAAATAAGTTGTGGGTTTGGTTTTGGGTTTGTTTTGATTTTGGTTTCTTTATTTTTTCCTGAATGAACTAGTTGAAAGACAGCTTACTTGTGATTCTACTTTGCATGGTATTTGATGATTTATCTTAAGGCTCAGCTCCTGCAACGATATGACTATAGTCAGTGTTCATTTTCAGATGCATATCTCTAATTCTTTCAGCTCATAATGAAAAATTTGACAATGTGCATCGAGTGTCCAGTTTTCAACCCAAGCGACTGGAAACTACACAACAAATAAAATTAGTTCAAAGTAGATTTTTTTTTTTTTTAACTCATCATTTTTAAGCAATGCAAAAAAAAGTTTGAGTCCTGAATACCAACTTTGAAACTTCTGGGGCTGGCTGTACTTAATGCAATTTTTCTCATTAGATGATTAACAAGCTTAGAGGACCTATTTGGTGCTGGGCCTGGATTTGACTCGAAGCCCTGCCTGTGAAGCAATGTGTAACTGTGCTGCTGGAGGGACATTTCTGTAGATCTGGACCTTGGAGTCCCCAGGCCCCAAGAGCCCATGGACCATACGGGGAACTGCACACGTCCGCTGGCTCCTTGCTAACTGGCAAATGCATGAGGTGGGCCCAATTTTGATCTCCCCACCAGCCAGTTTGCACTGGGGATGAGCAGAACTTCATCCCTGCCTCTGGCCTCAAAAATTTGGGTTTGGACAAGCTCAGTCCAACCACACTGTAACATAGGAGAAGAAGGGGAGCAGAGGGAAATTTATGGCCATATTTGGCAAGATGAAGTAGAATTCCAGGCAAGATCTGTAGAAATAATATTTGAACTATGGCTCGACACTGGGCCAAAGAGATGGCATCTCAAGTGGAGCCAGCATTGTTCTTTCTTTCACATCATAGAGACTGCAGAGGAGAAGGACAGGAGACAGAAAGGAGAAGATGGGCAGGAGAGAGCAGGTAGGCCCACCTCAGCCTCCAAATGCAGACAAAGGAACTGAAAACCACAACTGCAGTTATGCTGTGGTCCATTTTGGGCTCCAGACAACTTAGGACCAAGGTAAGAAGTCAGCAAATGCAATGCAACAGAGCTAATTAGGCTGGGCTCATGCAAAAGATCATCTTTTATCTACTGGGCTTAGCACAGAAGTGACCCCACTGACATTCAGTGTGATACTTCCCAAGCTAAACAGATAAATCAAGAGGTTATGTTGTTGCACATATGAGCCTATTATGAGTATTTTAACTCTTGGACAAAGCTTGCTGACCTTGGCTTTTGCGCTGCAAGTATTTAATCCTTTTATCTAAGCTTCCCTTGTGTCTCTATCGTCTTTCCTAACAGTCTCCACAGGTAAGTAGAAAGCAGTAGAAGATGTTGAAATGAGGCTCTGGTGCAGCTGCAATAGGTAAATACAGGGCAAATAATTGAATTACTTTTTTAAGGGAGTTTAGTTGAGTTTATGATGGGAATTATTTCACCTAGTACCTGCCATAGAAGGAGATAGATCAGATGATTCCAGAGGTCCCTTCCAGTCCTATGTCCTGCTTTCCTCTGAGCATAGAAGACCAAGAAACAAGCAGCTCGGATGTGCCTTGCTGCCTGTCTTGGTACCTTAGGGATACTCTGAGCCTGTGCCCACACGGACAGGGCGTCTTCCCAAAATCTTTCTCCTTAAATGGGTCTGCTTTCCCTGCCTTAACCTCACTGGCATCCCACCCTTTCATGACTCCAACATGCCCGGGCATCGCTTTTCAGCCTCAGCCCAGGAATCACACTCCGCCCACTCCGTCGTAAATTTTTATAGGGACCAAATGTATTCCGGGTTTCACCAGGGAAAGGAGGGAAGCAGGGAGTGGATAACAGCAGGGAGATAGTACTTCACCTTCTTTCATGCTGAAGCACATGGCTTGTCTGGGACTGGGCTCTTTATTACATATTTCTTCAGATTCTACTCACGGGCTGTTTTTCTTTTCCTGTTCTGGAGAAAGCTGTTTGTACTTCGCAGCTTTCCTTGAAGCCACGGCAAAAGCTGTGCTCCAAGTGCTGCAGTGGGAGCCTGTGTCGCAGTTCAGGAAATCAAACCCCAAATCCCTGGTGCCTCTGGGCAGCTGGGCACGCTCCAGCCCAGCCAGGCTGCTGCCAGCAAAGCGGGGTGCCCTGCGAGTACCACCACCACCGGTGGTGCAAACGACAGATGGGGACATCGGATAGCCAAGCAAGGGATCTCCTCATTAACCAGAAGAAGAACTTTATCTTTTCCCTGTCCCAAAGTGGCTTTATAAAAAACATTCCATGAGACACAGCTGTTTTTTTCAGAGCTGAAGCTATGTAGAAGCACAGATCATCCATTTTAGGTTCTAGTTCCAGCGAAGGGCCCTGGGAATTGGGCAGGGAGACAGCAAACTTTCCAAAACCAAGCTGTGAAGGAGCAAGAAGACCCCTAAAGTGTACCTTCTAAAAGGGAGCCTCCCTTTTGGGTTTAAAATGCTATCTTTGTTACCACCCTCGGTAACCTCTCTAGCAAAGAGTTGAATGTTATTAGAAAAGAGCTGAGTATGGGTGGGAAGACAAGAAAACAAAAGGAAATGGAAGTGCTGGAAATTGATTTTCCATTTGAATCTATTCTTTTTTCTCTTTATTTTTTAATAAGACATTTTATGAAGTTTATTGCACTGCTTTCTATTTTCTTTTAGGGCGTGTTATCTTTTGTGACTTAGTTCAGACTAAAATAAACCTCAGTTACTAATTAAGGATAGAAATGGAAATCCAAAGATTTGCTTCTCATCAATGCCAAGCGGTAAATCCTTTAATGCTCTGGGATTTTGCTCTATAGCTCTAAATTTCCCATTGGTATTTAGTAATCTGCTGATTGCATTTACTTTAATTCTTTGGTCTTCAGAGTTTTCATGTTAAGGCACTCACTTACAGTAGCTCTGTGTGTTAAGGGCAATGACTTAACAGCTATAGTTCGGGGGGGGGGGGTTTATTAAATTCCAGCTTTGTTTTTCTATTGAGTTCCCAACTACTGTGTTATATCATGCTAATAAGAGTTGTACCCTGGCTGGACAAATGACAACATATTGCAGTGTCCTATGGGAGCCATGACATCATTTTCAACTTGCTTATCTGTACTCCTTCAAAATAGAAGGGTGAGTGGTGAGCAACTGAACTGCATTTTCACTCTGACCCACCTCTTCTTGCTCTGACGTTATGGGAACGGTGTCATTGTGTGGCTTACGCCCACTGGCTACTCCCTGGAGGCCTTACCTGCACCTATCTCCATCACGTCTAAAGGAATGTAGGTGCTTAGTGAGCCATAAGACTCTCTTCCCATTTCCAAACATTTCTTAAGCAGTAGTAGTGGAGTAGGAGAGGACACGGCTTCCTTTAATGCGTGTCCCTCAAGGGCTCCCTGAAGGCTTTAGAGGCACCAAGGAAATCTTCCAGGCAGTTTTGTGATAGGGTATCACAACCTTCTTGACACTGGGATTAACAAGAATAGAGATTGGAGAAAGGATTTGGAGCAGCTTAGATACCTTTGGCCATGTTTGGACGGCATTAGTTCAAGAAGAATTTGAATTTTTTTTCCCCCTCAATTTCTTTATTCCAGCTTAGACTGAAAAAGTTCTGCTTTCGTGGGAGCTGAGGAAAGACCTCCTGACGGAGCTGGTCTAACCTTTGCTGTGGGTGCTTCTTTGCTTACGGAATCAGGACCAGAGGCAGGAATTTTAGAATTGGAGACAGACAGTGACATTTTCCACTTTATTCACATCCTCCTAAGTAAATAATTTACATACAGAGAATCTTGGATAAATAGTTACTAAATCATTAAGTGCTTTTCTAATTTAGCCCAAACTTTTAACATTTTCTGCAACCATGTCCATCTGCCCCAGAAAAGATAATCTAGACATCGTCTTTAATAAATCTGTATCACTCAGCCAACTGAAATATTTTTTTTTCCCTAGCTGAGCATCTAGCTATTCTATCCACTTTCATTTTGCATTGAGCACCTTCAAAGTAGAAGGGCAATATCATTTTTTACAATGCCATTTTTGTCATTTACCTATTTATTCACTTAATCTGGAGAATCATTCACGCACTAAAACCTGTACTTGCACTTTCTCCCATCTAACAGGAGTACACTTTTAACCGATCCCTGCTCAGTCCAGCATCTCACGTAAGCATCTCCCCCCATTCCCCAGCCAGGATGCACTGATGTTGTGTTAAGCTTTGGTTGTCAGAATCTGGGTAGTTTAAATTTTTCTAGAGCTTTGGTTAAACTAGGTTTGAAGAAGAGATATAAAGCTGTATTTTCTGAGTGATCTGAGAAAACAAAATAACTTTGTCAGTCTAGGCAGCTTTCTGTAAGACCAGTGCCGTAAGCTGCTGGGCACCTGAAACAGCTGACTTGACAGTACAAGTGAGTGAGGACCAAAGTCTCCCGCTCCCTGCGATGGAATAACATAACTGCATGAGGAAGACCTGTTTACATCACCCAGATAACCTGTTTCTTTAAAAATAGCAAGGTCAGGGAGACAATAAAGCTGTCAGCATGGCAATCACAGCAGTGCTTGTGTTCCACCAGCCGGAGGGCGGTGGGGACGCTCACCAGGCTGGGGACCAGGAGAGTGGGGAATTCACAATGAGGACAGCCACGTTTGGGTAAACAGAATTGCAGCAATATCAGAGTGCTATTGTCTGCTGAACAGCTCTATTTGTGCCAATGATATTTCCAGGTTAGCTCCTCCTAGGCCCATAAAAATCTCCATTTTATTCTTTTTGCTGGTGGTTTTTTTTTTTTCTCGCTGCAATGATAGATGGAGTGCCCATAAAACCTCATGGCACCATGTGCGAAATCCCCAAGCCCCTGAGCCAGGTGTGGAGCCACTGGTCACCAAGCAGGCTTCCACCCGGCCAGAGGTTTGGCTCGCGTGTGGCTGTTTTCTGGTCGCTGTGATGCCTCGCTCTTTGTTCGCCGTGTAAATGAGCATCTGACTGTGGGAATATTTCGCACCGAAGCCCAGGCCAAGAGGGGAAAACCATCAAATCTATTCAGCGAAGCAGCCTTATGAGGTACTCACACAGCCCAGGTGGGAGCACAGCCCAATGTTTTTATTGTGTTAAGAGTATACGTTCTCAAAAAAGGAAGGTGTTGTGTAGGGTTCACATCCTGTTGGTGCATCAGACACGTTTCAGCTATTGCTGTTTTCCTTTGGATAGCGTTTCCTTTGGCTGAGTCTCCAGTTTAGCTGCCCTTGGACAATAAGTCACTGTGATGCAACAGATTTGGGAGCGAATTTTGGACACCCGCGTTTTGGGTCAATCTGTACAATATTGATACCGGTTGCATATGAGCAAAACAGTGTCTAGGAATAAAACATTTCTTAGTATATCCCAAGTGAAACATAGATTTGTGCCACTGATACCACATAGCATGGCTTTGTCTCTTAAACTAGACAGGACACAAAGTCTTCACCAAATTTTGTGGAAATTGTGGACTTCTAAGATATTTTTCAGTTTAAAATGTTGAGAAAACCTCAGGGGTTGAGTTCAGAGATGAGAAAGACCAAAAGAGAGGCATTAGCCTCGTGTAAGTGAAATCTGGTTGCAGTTTTGCAGCTGCCACTGCCTTGACAGCTTTTCCCTTCCTTCGGTGACGAAAAAAATTCAGCATTGCCTTCAAAATAGCTCAAGGCAGTTATAATATAAAAATTCCTGTCCAAAGTCAAATGCATGAAAGAAATCCATTTGAAAATGAAGCTTCAAACCCAAACTTCCACCACTGTTAATAAGGGTTAGAGATGGGATGTGATTCTGAGCAATTGGATGAGATAAGATTGTGGTTGACCAGAAAATTTAGTTGCAACTCAAACAAAACTTTGAGTTTTTTTATCTACCGTTGTTCCTTTGCATGCTATTTTTGTGTGCCATCAGATTTACTGACTTTGATGGGGACCATAAACAGAAATACTGTGAGACAAGGCTATTTCCATGGACTATTTTTGTTCTGTACTGGGGAAGGGGGAGGGAGGGGGGGAGAAAAGAAAACCTATTCTTGTAGATTTCCAGCTCAAAAAGGAATGAGAAAAAAACCTATTTGTGAGTGCTTTTCTAAATGGTATAGTTCATCTGAAGCTTGCTTGTCACCAGGTCCTAATTACCTGTTTGTGTTACAGCTAATTGCATTGATTCTCCACAGGTGAGGTGGACTTCTAAGGCAATGAAGGAATTTAAACAGAATGATTTTTCAGTTTGGGTTCTATTTACAGATTGTGGTATGTCAATTTGAAGACAAGCCAGAATCTGAAACTGAAACGCTAGTGTTTTCTTCTTGCTATAATTGGAATCTTTCAAGACAAGATTGCAATATTTGAAGGTGTTCACTGCAAGGTTTTGGTCCTTTCCCATCAAGTTTTCAGTGCTGATGTATAAAGCATTAAACTCGATGTTGGTTGCCTTCCTCTTCCATTGAACTCAACGGGGATTTTATTCTTTGATTTCAGGCAGAGCACAGTCAGGCAAATGCTAAACACTTTTGGCTGTCCAAAAGACACTGTGGTCCAGATAACCTGCTTTGGATCTGCAGGCTATTCTTTGCAGGTATTACTGGCTTTTCTTGAGTCGTCAGTAAATTGCAGTCTTGACTGAAATCAAGAATTTCTCTCTCGGCTGAACAAAGTAGCAATGGTGACCTGAAACACCACTGTGCTTCTTGGGAGCAACCCTGTTTGGGAAGGAAGTTGAAAACTGTTAATTTTTGTGATGATAAAAAAATCTTTTAATGCAGGGATGGGTTTGGCGTACAACTCCTTTGCCTCAGGGACCGGGTGTGAAGTGAAGTAGCTCTTCATCCATGGGTTTGCCATGCTATCTGTAAGGGCGTGAGAAGAATTGTGTTTGTACCTCTGCCAAGCTGTTCCCTGCTGGTGTTTAAGAAACCAAGTTGCAAAAAGCTCTTTCCTGCAGTGTTGCAAGGACTGTCTTGAATTTGGCTTCAGAAAAAGGTTTACTTCATTATTTTTTTTTTGTCTGGTTTGCTTTACACTCCTAAAAAAAATATAAATTATATGCATATATTGCATGGAGCAGAGGACACACATCACCTACAGTAATGATGATGGGGGTGGCAATTACTATGTGCTAGAGCAACAAGTCAGCATTATTTTAAACCCATTCTTTCATCCAATGCAGCAGTAATATCTGCTGGACAACGGATTTTGGAAAAGTTGAAATGTTTGCTTTACAAAACAGACATAAAATTTCTCCTTCAAGGTGCTAAATTTGTGCTGAGCTGGTCCAAAACACGACTGCATCTGGCTATGTCTTGTGTCTGCTACTAAAAAAATGTCCTAAATTCCAGACAACCTCTGGGGCTTTGAAATAAAACTCATTAATCCTGCATTTGAATTTAATATTTGAAATTTTATCCTAATCTTTTTTTCTTCCACATGAATTAACTTTAGAAAACTTGGAAAGGAACACAAGGGTGGGTTTTTTTTCTTGGTTTCTTTTTTTTTTTTTTTTTTTAGAGAGAGAGAGAGAGAACATTCTTAACAAAGGGTATAAAATTAAACTAGATTTGACCTCTGCCTTTAGCAGATTTTCCACCTGGTCTGTGCAGGAAATCAACTTCTATATAGCAGCTCTTTCATAAGGAATAACATACATGAGCCTGTAAGTGACAGTTTTTCTTGGGTGGACAACAATGTTAGTTACTTTTTATGATTAATTGATAAATGTTTTGATATGGTGCCTGGGCGCTGAGTCAAAAATCACTCTAGTTAGATGATCCAACACTTGGGAAGCTGAGCCAATTACAGCTCAGGCACAGTGAAAACAATTCTAAAATATTTGAGCCTAAAAATGTGCATAGTTGTTAAGGAATCTTACACGTGGGTGTATGGTGGTATCCTGAATTACAACTACTCGGTGGGCCAATTTCTTCAGGAATGCAGGGATGTGCAGGGAATCGAGACTCTTGCATCTGTATTTCAAAAGACTTGGGAAAACAGAAGAACCACATGGACTCTTGTGGCTGGGCACGTGCTGAGGAAAACCAGATCGTGGGCCAAAATGTACTTTTAGTCCCTTGGGTTACACAAATCCCTTTGCTTTTTTGGGAAGGCTTTAGGTTTCAAGTCTCCTTCTTCCCTCGACTCCTAGCCTTCTCCTCTGAGCTTGCTCTTTTCTTCTACAGGCTCCAGAATTTACTTTCTACACCAGGCATCCTACCTTGTCCTCATATTTTCACCTGTCCTCTAAGCCCTAATGTCTTTCTAAACGGTCAAGTAGGACTTCATCACGCCTGTGACTATAGATCAGGTTACTACTACCAGTGGGATAGCCTGGACTCGGAGGTTGTGGACCCACCCCAGCATCGGTGCAAACCTGCCCCAGACACAGCTGCTTCTTGTAATGGAGGTCCTCTAGAAGAATAACCTGCCTTGCAATTAAAGGCTACTTTCTCAGATTATTAGGGGAAAGAAAAAACACTCTGTATTTTTCTTTCCACAGGTAAGTGAATGTGGAGGCATTTTTTGAGTAGGTTTTTGGGGTCATCAACTCCAAGACCATTTGGAAAATTCCTTATTGCAGGTTGCTAATGACTTCGTGTGTGACACACTGCCAGCTGTTCCCAACAAAGCCAGTGGAAACAGAATATCTGTCTTCTTTTCTGGTTCCCCAGCCTTGAGTACCTAAAATGTTACATAGAGGTTTTGAGGGATGCATGTCTGGATTTCAGTGCCACCACAGATCTGGAAACAGGGAGGAAAACTGAACTTTAGAAATCTCGGTGGTTATTAGCTGCTCCTCATAGACCTCTGAATTTCTCATGGAGTGATCTGATCCCACCCCAAACATCTTATCAGCTTCAACAGATTTTTATTCCAGGGTGAAGACCAAGTATCACTTTAGAAAAATTAATGTCTAATGGATATAGATACTACTGGAAGTTATTTCACATCCCTAAGGCCATCAAACCCTGCAGGTCTCAGACCTGCATATCTATTGAAGAGGTTCAAATAGACTTAGACCTAGACTAGACCTCCATCTTCTTATGACCCTTGGCTTTTCTGATACTGCTGTGTCTACAGAAGGAGGTGAGGAGAGCTGAAGAATATCGTTTCAAACAGAAGAGCATCTCTCAGTGAAGATCCATAAAGAAGGATGCTTCTTCCAGTCTGCTATGTGGTTGAAAATGCAACTTTTCCAGTAATTCTCTCATTTCAGGTACCTATCGAACCCCTTCCCACCCTCCCTCCATCCCTGACACTCTGTTTTGATCCTGACTGCTGGATTTAAACACACTCCTGCTTTCACTTTATTTAACACTGGAGGATTTCACCGTTGCTGATACGAAAGGAAAATTTCTAACAGCATACTGTAAGCTTTACTGCTCGTGACTTCTTAATCATGCGGATTTTATTTCACGTTAAGCTAGCAACTGAACTCTTCTAATAAACAGAGTAAAATCTAATTAGGCTACTGGAGGGGAACAGAAGAATTTATACTCCTCCAGACACACAGACATTAGGAATTCTTCCTCAAACATACACACAGGCTTCCTGGCAGCCGTCTCATTCAAAGAGTGGCTAATGATCATACTAATTTGCACTTAGCTGATACTGTTAGGAGTTCCTTGCAGATGGAAAATATACTTCTTTCATGAGATCATACAGGGCAGCAGCATGGCCTCGTGGATTGTGCATAGAGAAAAAGAAATCCCAATTTCTAATCCCATGGCTCGCAGTACTTGCTGTGTGGTCTCTCTTTCTCTCTCTGTTTCTCCATGCGCAATCTTGCTTATCCGGCTCATTCATGGGATTGTGATGATTACTCAGTCATTTGGCTGTAATGTGTTTCAAAAGCAGAAGGCACAACTAAAGCGCTGAAGCACTGTGATTAGAGACTCAACGGCACCTCCAAAATATATGTATAAGAGATTGACATCCAAGACGAATTTGGCTGGTTTATTGTCTTCATCGGGCTCATAATTATTTCAAGTATTACTGGTGAGAGTGCTCAGAAAGCAGCAAAGCTGTGCCCCATCCAGCCTCAGGGCAAGCTGACTCCCATACAAGGGGGCACATCTTCCCACGCAGAGGCCATATAGCCGAACTACACCCAACGTGCCAGGGATATCTCCATGCACATAATGTTTGCTGGCCTACAGACCCACGGTCCATCCAAAGAGGTGATGCCATCTCAAGGGTTTTACCCCTTACAACCAAAAGCAGCTCATCTAGCCAATGGGGCCTGGGGCCTCTGCTAATTTGGGCTGGGATTGATGTATCGTGCAAAGGGCAGAGAGTCCTCCAGCAAACTTCCTCACAGTTCCTTGCAAAGGACAGCCCAGATGTCCCACAGCAGCCTCAGCTGTCCAGAGAGCGTTGACATTGGGAACAGTGAGATATATGGCCAGAATTTGCTGTACAAGTGTGGATACCGTGGTGGCAACAGGTAAACCCAAGGCATGCAACCCTCACCAGGAATCAGTGCTGAAGGCTTTAGCCCCAGCCTGCATATTTACAGTAGCCTTTCTTCAGCTGGAAAGCTGTCATCTTCTTCTCCAAGGCTGTTTAGCTTTTTCTATGTTGCTTCTCAGGATTGTTCCTATAAAACCATTAGTCATTTCTTGGGTTTGAATGAAGTGCAGGGAGATAATATAAGAGTAAATGTTAAAATAAGACTGGAATAAAAGCTGGAGTTTGTTTATAAGTAAATAGGACCTGACTCAGCCCCTGGCAACCTCAGAAGACATCTTTCTATCGACTGCAATAGGGCAGGATGCCAACCAGCTCTGGCCCCTGGAGATGTAACTGGTTCAGGAAGGACTCAGGTCCCCCTGAGCGTAGATTTGTTCAGGGAAGGATGAAGCCCCAGGAGTGGGAGGAGATGACCTGCCCTCTCCTATTTCAGATTTTAAAAAATAATTTAAAAAACCCCCAAAAAACCCAAACCCAGAAAAACCCAAACCCAACAATCCTGCAGTGGGCTGAAGCCGATGTAGCTTTTTATAATACAATGAGGTTTTGTGAAATGGAATCGCTGGCCTGAAACCTGGAGGCATTGCTCAGTTTTAACTTATATTTTATTCAGGCAAAACTCCAGTTGATGTGAGAGAGCACTGGGTCATATTAGGATTTGGCCCACAAGGGCGGAGGAGAGCCAAGCTCAGAATGTCACATAAACATATTAGCTAGAGACTTGGCTTTCTCTAAGATCCCAGGGATGGAATAGAGCCGTGATCTAGTCTTCTGCGAGGCATATAAGGAGGTTAAACTTGTCCTGCGTAGAGCATTAAGAGAATAAGATCCAAACATCTGCACAAGCATCTGTGTCATCTCTTCCTCCTCCCTGAGATGTCTGGAATATAGTCTTTTTTGTGTGACAGGTAGAAACTGAGCTAAAAACTGCTTAACCTGTTATGTGTGGGCGAAAAAAAAAACCAACCTCAAA
>NW_009647581.1:783479-796039 GCF_000708025.1 Charadrius vociferus
GCATATTGTTCATTTAAACCACACTCTATAGTTTTTGCAGCAGCAAAGTATTTTTGAAAGTTTACAGCTGTAGTAGGAATTCCCTGGAGCTTAACCATCAGTTTTCTGCCAATCAGAAAGCTGAAGGCACTCCGGTTTGGACTCCAAAAGTGACATTTTAGTGTTACACGTCTTAAATGTGGAGCGGTTTTGAGAGAGCATCCTGACAGGTTTTGAACTCTGAAGAAATTATTTTCTGGTGCCAAGCTACACAGTCTGGGAAACGCTGCACACTGCACGCCACACTCACTCACTGTATCTCTGCCAGAAACCAAAATATATATTAAAAAAAAAAAAGTCTAAGAAATATGGCCCGGGACTAAAGTTTGCGGGTACATTTCAAGTCGGAGCTCTCTCTAACATTTAATGTATTAACTGCTCTCACAGCCATAAGAAGTTGGTACAAGAGGAGGTCCATATACATGTATATCCTGTAGCGACGCCATGGAGAAAAGGAGAGGAAGGGCAGGAAAGCGATCACCTCGGATTGACCAAAAACCATCTACAGTATGGAGGAAATGGTAAAACTTGGGCCATTTCACTGTAACTCTATTAACGTAATGAGTTTAAAAGTGACTTTTCAGTGGTTTCTAAAAGGGAAAACATAGGCATCTGAGAAGGTGTAGATATTAAGGCATTGATGTGGGACCCATACTTCAGGGAATGAGAATACATCAGCATGTCACGACTGTCTCCACAAAACGGTCAAAAGGAGGAGACTGAAGGAAGTTGAGTTACTTCTTTTAAAAAAAAAGAATGGTTATGAGATGTAAAAAAAGGCATCAGGCTTCTTGTAGTTCCTTTATTTAACTAGAGTAGAGAAGAGCTGGGAGAGAAGCAGACAACATTTTAAGACCTTTGATTGGGTTATATGAATAGATCATCTTTAATTAAGGCCTTGTATCAACCAGTTTGCACTAACTAATTTTATCTGGTATAGACCAGGAGCTGCACTGCTGTAGGCAAGTTTATCTGCAGGGGTTATCACTAAAATGTGATTGCTTACATCCATCAGGGCTGGAAACAGCTTCCCGGTGGGCAATAGCTAGGATGTGGTTCTCATACCTCTCCTTAAGTGCCCCTCACTGGCCAGGACAGAGCCAGGACACCAGGTGAGAGGACCTCTGAGGCCAGTCCCTTCTGATGTCCTTGCATGCGGGAGGCTTAATATTTTAAAACACTCTGTCATGGATTCGATGACTTTGGCCCAGTACCTTCTGTTTATTCTTAATAAAAGTCAATAGAAGTGTGGAAAAGTACAAAATGTCAACCTATGACCTTATGAAATCCACGGCAGTAGAGAGAAAAGAAAGAAAACCCACCCTTTGGTACATGCTTTGTCCCTCATGCTGTGTTGGGATCCAGAAGTAGAAAACTTTTCTCAAGACCGGGGCTTAGAAAGTCAAGATTTTTGTCTCTCTTTATTTTCCTTACAGTTAGTTAAATCCTCAGGCTCCTGTTAACACTGAAGTCCAAGTTGATTTTTTGTTAAAATGCTGAAACCTAATTTTCGTTTAACAATTTTCTGTTTGAGGCCAACATCAAATTAGTGTGCTTTCCACTGGCAGACCTCAGTAATTTGGTAGGCAGGAGGCTCACACATACTTAAGTTATTCAATACATTTTGTTATACTCTGTACAAAAACCTAGTCAGAAAAGCCTGATTTATGATATTCCTCAGGTTTCCTGTTACTTTAAACCACTAACATCCTATGGCCAAGCCCTTCACAAGCAGCCAGCACATCTGGCCCAGAGTGGTTCTGTCGCCTATCGCCAAAATGCCATATTTATAATCAAGTCATAATAGAAAAGAAAGAATTGATTATGATGAAAAAGAAACAAAATTGAATTAGAAAAAGGCAAGCTATCAGGGGACATTTGTAAATATGATTGGATGCTTTTTTTTCAAAACATATATCCCAGACAGAGAGGAGCATGTAGCATACTGAGCGGGCAGATTAGATGTGTGCAATCCCCTCTTCTGGCCTAATTATAAATTACTGAAAGCTCCGATTTTCCCATTTCACACATTTTTAATGTCTTATTTTCTTTTTCATTTATACAGACAAACCACACCTGGCTGAAGCCGAAACTACACAGTCCATCTGAAATCCTACCAGCAATTCTGCAACTGCCTGTAAATATGTGAGTCTGTTCCTCACAAAGTGTTTTTTAGCTGGTCTCCTTAGGGATTTGAAGCTTACGCAATCATCGTGTCTGTGTTGTATCTGTGTATCCATCTGTCAAATTTGATCAATGAGCCAAAGTCTCCCAAAATATTAACTTCCTACACGTTTCATAAAAATAGTTAGAGGCAGAAATTTGGTTTAATGTCCTCCTTAAAGGGAAAGCTGGAGTGGATGTCCATGCTGTAGAAATCATATGCAAATCCCCAGGGCAAGAAATTAAGCTGACAGCACAAATCTCTATTTTTTCTCACCAAACTACATGCTTTAAAAATAGCTATATAAGCAAGAGAGTAGAAAGACCTGCAAGTTTCAGACCGGTACAGGCTGTGAAGTCAAGCAGTGGTTTGGGGATGCCAGTACATGTAGGCTGGCATGAGCATGGGTTTACATTGCGTGTACTCCTAAAGGGCACAGGCAAAGCTGGCCGTATTTTCTTCTCTGGAAGATGCATTTTGCAGAGATTCATTTTTGTCTAAGGGAGTCATAAAAGAAACATATAGATGGTAACGAACAGATTCTCAGCCGTGTCAAACCCTGGAACACTGCTATGGAAACGTGAAGAGCTGCAGAGGTTCAACATCTTTCTGATCACTGAATATTTCTAGTCAGCTTCCTCCGCCAAAGGGATATGAAATTTTCCAAATCTGTGCCAAACTCTGACGTTCACAAACTGTTTCTCAAGTGGATTTAGATGATGTAACCAATAACCATGAAACCCTCCTCCACTTTCTAAATGACATCTGGTTGAGATGAATTTCTATACGGATAATACAACGAAAATGTGAAAGGCTATATTTGTTCTAAACCTTATTATGCAGTTGCGTTATGACATATAAAAGTCCCTAAGGTAACATGGCATAATCTAAAGCAACTGTGCGTTCACACACAAGAGATCCAACAGCTCTGCCATTTTATTCTTAATTATCCCTGGTGGATAAACCAGTTGAAAGACTGAGCCAACTTCTCCATCCTCAGAACCAACGGAGCAGTGCTGATTTACCTCAGCTGCGATCCTTGCCTGCCGTTGACAAAACAGTTATCAATTAATTCACTGCGTAACTCCTCCAGAAACACACTGGAAGCGCAGACTGATTTTTTGATGACCTCCAATTCAGAAAGCTATCTTCGTGCAGAAAATTATGTAAGCACATGTTTAACTGCAAGCAAACGGTGAGACATGCCTTTGAGCTTCAGGTATGTGCTCGAGTGCGGTTAAAACGGCACCTTGGGGGCAGCATCCACCTGGCTTGTATGTTCACTCAAGATGATCTTCTCACGACTGACGAAGGACTTACCAGCTCTTCGTGATCACAATGCTTCTCGTTGCTTCTTTTGGCAATAATTTTGCGAGTCTCTCTCAGAAGAATTAGATCACAGTCAGTCCCACCTTAACTACATATTTGCTAGCTGAATAAACAGGATGAAATTGGACCGACGGTCATGTCTGCTGGCAGAATGGAGCGCTGTCAGTGCCCTAAGACTGGTTCCAAGCGTGCAGGGTATTCAACCAGCCTCTCGCATCTCAGGCTTTGCCCTCTGCCAAAATTACATCCCAGCAAATGTTTTCGGTGCTGCCCTCAACATCGCTACCAATAATGCGCAAACCAGAAAGACAAATTCATTCACATTTTAAATAGCAATCTCAGCAATATTAATTGCACAATAAAAAAGAATTTGTTCCAAGTATGCAGCCAGCTATTTATTTGTGTTCAGTTATGAGCCATAAATCTCTAATTTGACATTTAAAGCTTATTTTAACAAACAAGATTTTTTTTATTTGCGAAGTGCCTGATCAGATGGGTTTTCTGAGCTATTTAAGCAGCTCTGAGAAATGCAAAGTCTCTGATGAATATTTCACTGCACTAAACATAACTTTTGCCTACGTAAGCCAAACCTGAATTGTTCCTTTATTACATGGAAGTGCTTAAAGCTTTGCTTTCTCCTTTCAGTGTTGTTTTTAAAGACAAAATGAAAACAGGGGCTCAAAATGAATTTTAAAGATAGGCGACTTCATGAACAAGTTTCTGTGCCTTCATTCATACCGCTTGTCCCTTCCTGCGTACCAACTTTTGAACTACGTGGAATAGCTCTTGAAAATGGTATATTGGATAAGAAAAAGGAGAAATCTGCAGTTAAAACATGGTGCTGAGGGAAACACGCTTTCTGACGCTGAGATTATTTTTCTGGGGTGACCAAAAAAGGTACTTAGGTTGTAGTTCCACAATCAATAGTATTTGCGGAATGTATTGCTGATTTATCCACACATATGTATTTGAGTTGAATTATCTTTATGTTAGCTTCTGGGGTCCCAGTTCCCCACCTGTGAAATAGGGTCATATTATCTCTCTTGGTAGGCAAATACTTGTTCAGAAGCAATGAGATATTCAGATATTGTTGTAATGGGGAGTGAGAAAGAATCCAATATTGTTAAAAAATTTATTCCAGGTTGCTTGATCCCGTAAATAGCTGCAGAAATAAGTAAGTAGGAAGAAACACCTCAAATTAAATGTTGCAGCCGAGTACGTTTTGCCCTAGTGCCCAAACACATGTTTGTATCTATGAAGTTGCAGGTGTGCACAGAGTGAAAGTACAATTAATGACACCATTCATGGAGAAAGATGGTCAGGAGATAATTTCATATTCTCTGTATATACCAAAACCAGACACTTATATATCGTTGATAAATGTAGAACAAACATTTAAATACAAATATGGGTGTAGCACACTTATCTAAAACAGTTGTCCTTGGTCTTTGTTGGTAGAAGATTCACTCTTAATGGAGCAGAGCAGAGCAGAGCCAATAAGGCCAGGCCCTCCTGTCTCCAGAGCTGCAACAGACATGAAGAACAGAAGCACCTAAGTGACCACTTGAAGATATCAGGGTAAGAGGAACTTGACTTGAGGAGAGTCTTATCAGTTGGGAAGGACAGATAGAGGAGGATTGATGGCATTCGTGTGCTTCCTGGTAAAGACCTTTCTGCAGCCATTGCTTTTGTTTCCCAAGGGCTTTGGTAGCCCAAGAACAGTGGGACTATTGATTAGATAATTGTGATTTTACTTCTTCCTTTTATCGAAGGATTTAAAAAATTTAAATCAGAGCTAGTGGCAGATCTTGGGTTGTACATAAGGGGTACGTACAGACTGGGTACAAGAAAACAGTGATTCTGGAAAATTTCTACAATCAAATTTGTTCTTTATGCCATTGATTTCCTGTCATTATGCCAATGAATCTGACCCTTAATGTTTATGAAATACTTTCAGAAAGCAAAACTGTATACCAAAGTTAATTATAATTATTATATTTATTTATTTAGAGGATTCTTTTGCTTTGTCTTCATATGATGTATGTATGTGAAGGAGTGTGAAATTAAAGCACGTGCAAGGAATATTAGAAAATGTTGTATGTAATTAAAGATTCCTGACTAGAATTTGTGCATCAACCAGGGCCATTAAGTAGCGGAGCAAGTTTCAGAATCAGTTTTATCTTTAAATTCTCAATTTTCCCTGCTTTTCTTACTTTACCATAGATTTTTGTGGTATGGTTTTATGTCTTTCCTTTTTTATTTTTAATAATACCAATAAAAAAGCAGGGGGGGGAAAAAAATCTTCATTGGAAATATTTGAAATATTCTCCACTGGAAAAATAATATCCTGTAATAGATGGATAGTCATGTAAACACAGCGCTGCCTAGCACAACAAAACCAGCCTGGATTCACGGGTACGACTTCAGAGGGCATCGTGGGGAGGCAGGAGGACTTTTGCAGGGGATGAATGCACCAGGTTTGCACCTCTGGGGATGCCAGTTCCAGTTCGGGCTCTGGTCGGGAGGGAAAATAAGTATGGTGGTCTCATTAGCCCTCATTACTAAAATTGACCACATGATTTGGTACCGTTGGCAGCCCTTCGTTAGGTAAATCCAGGACTAGAATAACAAGGGTTACTGCAAGCTAGACTTGAGGTGCGTTGGCAGCGAGGGGAAGTTTGCACAAAGCCTGGCTGTACCGAGGCCAGTGTTAACAGTCTCTTTACTTCCATTTGCTCTGAATTCACTCATATATTTGCAATCAAAACGGTTTTAAAGTCTTCAAAAAAATGAGAGAAAAAAAAAAAAAAGGAGGGGGAGAGTAAAAGAGAGACAGAGAGACAGCTTTTGAATTGTAAAACATATAACAGACCCCATTCCCGACAAGTTTTATTGCTGTTCAACTAAATCCCTCAAGTCTATCTTTAAATTAGCTGAATTAGAAAAGATGTAAAACTAATCACAATACTGCCGTCTAGGTACTCCTTTGTCTGAAATATAGGAACTTTATCTTCTGGTAGAATCATTACATGTGTTATCAGTTATAAATAACCTTTTATAAAGGACTTCTAAATCAAGCAGTTTGCATTTCTTGAAAGAATATATAACCATACTATTTTTTTCCCAAATAAGCAATTTCAACATTTTCATCTCAGTAAACTGCGTTTATAAAAACTTCCCTGAATTTCTTAAGCATTTTGCAATACAGTTTGCTACAGACGGCATCTGAACAAATTAGGGTGTATGTATGTGTATAGGTATCCCCTCTCTACTTCCCCAGAGAGTCTCAAATGAGCCAAATATTCAGCTGATGTAAATCAGTGTTGTTCCAGATACTTTTAGACGTGATATACTGCATTAAATCAACAGTCAGCCTTCTACAACTGACTCCATCACTGTGCCTGGTTGAAACCGTAATTAAAGTCTGTGTTGCTCAGGAGTCAGTACCCAGCAGCCTCCGAGGATTAATTAGGTCTGATATTTATTTCTTTTGATACAAAACCCAGATGTGTGCAGTTAAGCCAAAAACCATAGGGAGAGCCATCCTGCTTTTTTTTCCAGTGGACAGAGGAAAAGCAGTGTTGCCCACCCAGAATTAAAGGACAGAAGCAAATAATTATCATCATGGAACAATTTGGCAGCGGCGTGGTTTCATAATCTGCTAAGCCACTTTACCTGCCTGATTATGAAATAATTCAGATGACCTCAACTTTTTTTTCTTTTTGTTAAGTATTGTAAATACATATATATGTGTGTGTGGATTTATTTGTCTGAAAGCTGGGAAGAAAAATATGGGGGGAATACTCTTGCCCTCTACGGTTGTAGAAATAATCAGCTTGTATTTCACTTTAAGTATATGATCTCCAAGGTGTTATAAAAATATCTGACCATTCAGTAAAGGGCTTGCCTTAAAATTCATTAATAATACTGCAAAATAGATGAAAATTTGGAGTGAAACCACTCCAAATCATGAGCAAATATAGTACCACCCTTGGTCCCCACTCTGGAAAGTACATCTCTAGCAGGAAAATGTAGTCCAGGTTTTATGCTTAGAAAGGTGTAGGATTCAGGACATTTTTGCTGTTGAGCTTTGTGCTGTGGGCAGCCCTCTGGCAACACTATCTCACTCAGAAAATTCACCAAATTGGGCCAGCATCAGGTGAATTCACGTGAACCATGAAACAGCTTCATGTGATATTGATTTGTGCAGCATTTCTTATTCAGCGTTTTCTTTCAATGGGAAAAAAGATCCTCTCCCATAGAAGTAATTCTAAGTTTTTAATTCTAAATAGAAAAGCAGCAAAAAAAAGGGTGGTTTCCAACCTTCAAACCAAACCTGATTTTTGGTGTGCATGGGTTACTCGTTCCCTCCCTGTGCCTCCCCTTCTTTTCCAGTGAGAAAATGTAAGAAGTAAAACTACAGCAGGGATCACCCAAACCCAAACACTGACAAGAAATATGGAAAGATCAGACCGTTATGAAATTTCTGCCCTTATTCCAGTTGAAAGCAAGGTCTGAACATTTTCAAAATAACATATGAAAATTCCATTTTTTTTTATCCTAATATTTTCTGTTAGTATTTTCTTGTCTTGTACCTGGGTATTGATTCAGAGTGATGAGACTCTCCCTGATTTCACTGAGTTTTGGATTAAATCCCTAGGAGAAATTTGAGCCAGTGATCTAATGATAAAAGACTGGAAAGCCCATTCCTTTTCCCTGATGCAGCTAGCCAGCATATTCTACTGGAGATATGCAACATTTTTCCCCTCTGAATAATTCCTATAGAACTTTGTGAAGATTAGTTTTTCTCTCTTTCTCACTGATTGCATCAGTGTATTTTACAGTATTTTCACATATTTTGGTTTACAAGACACAAAAAAAAAAAACGGACTAAAGCACAGTAATCTACTTTTTTTTTTTTTTAAATGTTTCTGATATTTCTTTTTCAGGTAGACTGTCAGAAGCTGGCTTTTGCATACTTTCCTGGAGCATTTCCTCACTTCTTTGCAGCTCGTTAAGCTCCATTTTTTTGTTTTTGTTGGGGATTTTTCAACCCATCTATGGGGCATCTCACAGGTCTCCACAGCTCCAAATGTCAGCTGAAAAAACAAGCACTCTCCTTTTAGCTCCTCCAGTTGATGCAAGACACATCAGGACTCAGGGAAAAGGGGAAAAAAAAACGGCAAACCCACTGTATTTGGAGTTAGGAGCAACTGCTACTGGTAGGTGTCCTAGTCCTTCTCCCCTTCCAGGTTCTGGAGAACATCAGCCAAACTGACCTCAGCGAAGGGGTACACCGTCCCTCTCCGCTCTCCCCAGGTCTCTGCTATGCTTAATACTGTCAGAAAAGTCTCCAGCAAACATTTGTAATTGCAGGGAGAAAGAACACTGCTGTCTTTATTTTTTCTAACTTGACATCTATCAAATTTAGTTTAAGTGTTCCCCTGGGTCAGTCGAGTTGCTGAGCTATAAACTAAAAATAATTAAAATAAAATATTAAAAAAACCTCAAGTCTGCTTGCCAGGAGCGTATCGTTGGGAGTTAACAGCTCTCAATCATGTATTTCAGAGTGTTGGAATAGCTGAAATAAGACAGGCAGGCTTAATACAACATAAAACCGTGATTCTTTGATGTTTTGATGCTGCAGGCTTGATTCATGCACTTCAGGACAAAACTGATTTCCGTGACAGGCGTTCAGAACCTAGATGCATTTTTTTTTTTCTTTAATCCTAGAGTTGTTAAAGTAAATTTTATAGGATAAGCTTAATGAAAAGGAAAGGCAGGGGAAGGTAGAAGGATTCTTTCTGATTAATATCTCCGATAATTACAACCTCGCCCTGACAATTCTCAGAAGGCAGATGACAAGTCACCTTTCCACACTATAAAAGATGACTTTGCCAATTTATTGACCCCAGCTGATATATCAGCTATCACCAAAATTGGAAATTCTAGTTACAATGACTCAAATTTTGGCTTAAACCCGACCAGACAGACAGCATGTTCCCAGACTGGTCACATTCATAAATGTCATAAAAAACATACTTGTTCTATGACATGCATGAAATAAAATTCTCGAACAAGACATCTCTAACCAGAAAGGCATGAAGCAAAAATCCTGAAGCACGTGACAGGGAATGAGGACTGCTAAAAATGGTATTTTGACATTGGTGGACTGCCGAAGTAATGCTTCTCCAGGCATAGCTTTAACATTGGTTTTATTATTTTTATTATTCTTATAGGCCATAGAAACCATGTGAGGTAAGACACAAAAAAAAAAAATCAGTCAACACTGGTTCAAAATTTTTGTGTAAGTTGTTCCAGTGTAAATTTAAAGAGAAAAAATTAAGTCAAGGATCACGTTTAAGGAATCAGTCATCAAGAGCTGCATGATGTGCAAATAAAGAATTAAGCTGTGTTGTCTAACTGAGTCCGTTTGTGCCTAATGCTTTTGCTTCTCGTTACGTATCTTCTGCACGTTAATTACATATAATACATAATTACAATAATTTTATTTATACACCTAGTGGAAAAAATATATGTTCTTCTTATCTTTTCTCACTGTAATCACGTTATCATTGAAAAATGCTCCTTTCTGAAAAACGACATTTTTTTGCAAAAAGTTGGCATTATCAATACTTGTATTTTTCTTTTTAAAAATTAGTGACTTTAGATTTCTGCAAACACTGTTAAATATAACAAGCTTCTCTATTTGAAGATGACGAAGTCATAAAGTTGAGAGGATTGCCTGTATTTAACCCTCAAAAAGAGAAAATGCGTCTTTTCAAGCCCTACAAAATAGGAATAACTTTTTTTTTTTTTTTAAATATGGCATTGCAACTAGCTCTAAATGAAAACCAGACACAATAGCATGACTCTCTTCTTGTCAAAATTGCTGAATAACACCCTCCGAAGCTTTAAACCGAGTCTGTACCTCACCTCCAGAGGACTGCACTCCTCTGGCACAAATTGCCTCCCTGCAATGTGGGGCCAAGAGCCCTTGCAGAGGGGATGCCCTGGAGTCAAGGGAGCTCCGCCCACGGATGGCTTGGTCCATAGCTAGGCGAGGATTTGGAAATTAAATGTGCTCCAGCGTAGAGACTAGAGGTGGTTGGGAATTTTCCAAGGTACTTATTTGGCGGGGTGTCACAGAATGGCAATTTGTTGAAACTGAAACCGTTCACAAGGGAAGGTCTGTCTGAACAAAGCTCCCAACTCAGAGCAAAAAGCAAAAAACAGAAAAGCAAGTAAGAAAACAAAAATTAAAAAAATAAAAAAAAAGGGGGGAACAAAGCGGTTAGAGAAACTGCCCCTTTCCGACAATCCTGGAGGAAAAAGCTCAGGGGTCTGGCTCAACGTGATTCTCGCCTTTCGCACTGTAAATGGCAATTTATGCAGAAGGTTTTTTTAGAACAAAATTACAAAGTCAAAGTGGAACAGAACAACACTAAGCAAAACTTGCTGAGTCTGATCTCTTGAAATGAACCATTCTTGGACTTTTTAAAACTTTTGATTTTTCACCCATTTCTGCAGCCGTGTTTTGTACTTATTGCCAAGAATCGCTAAAACGCGACGTGAAATCTAGTTGATCAAAAGTACCTGAATCAGCCACTAGTACACGATTAAGAAACTAGTACCTGCAGAAAATTTTCTTTCAGACCTATTCTTTACTGGAAAATTTCTCCCTTTATAATTCACTTTTTCAGAAAAGTTGTCTTCTGTCTGTGTTGACTTCTCGAAAACCCCAACATGACGAACCAACATATTTTAGGACTTTTAGGCAAAGGGATAAAGAAGCAATTCCCAACTAGGACTTGTGAGAGCTGCCTCAAGAATGGATTTCCTGAGTAAGTTACCTTAGAATAAGGTAAAGTGACTTTAAAATAGTGCCAGAGGGCATTTTGAGTGAGCAGATTCTGTTGTTCACCTTTTTCACAGGCGTAACATAAAGTTTATGGTTCACTCACGACACGCGTGCTCTGCGGCAAGGAATTATGACCTGGCTGTCTTTTGCCACTAATTTCAGTGAGATGTTTTCTGTCCTCTGAGACTTTGCCTTCCAGTTCTTGAAGAAGAAAAATAAAAGCAGGCTGAAGTGAACGTGCACAGGGTAAAATCAGACTTGATACGAGCGCAACTCTCCTGATACCCAGCATAATCACTCATTTTTGTATCAGGTCTGGTTTTGGTCTTGTGTAGGTTGAACCTATTTGCTACAGTCATGATATATGTCAGGCAGTAAAGATGCGTGAGTTAAAGCTACCCTAGGGTTGGTCCTGCAAGGTGGGAGGATGGAGACCTTCAGTCAAGGTGGGACGTACACAACCGGTATTGCACAAATCATGAAAGCTGCTGGATGTCTAGAAAAAGACATAACATCCCGAGGGCTGCAAAAATTGACTTATTAACTAGTTGTAGGTAGGTTTGGCTGCAGTCAGGTCTGGGATGAGTTTAACCCCTGGCTCCATCAAATGGGCTTTAAGCAGCTCTTGATCCCAGAGGGAGCACCTGACCCTCGATGGACGCTGTCACCAACATTGTGGTTTTCTCCCTCTTTGTATCCCACACCCAGCAGCGGGAAGAACTGGGAGTTGCTATCTCTCTGCATTTGCATGCAAGAAGGGAGGCAGATTTTAAGGTCTCCTTCCTGAAGAAACACTATATTTCCTTTCACCCCCATATTCCTTCTCCCCCATTACCTCCACCCCAGTTCTTTCCTTACCGCTAGCCCGGAGAGGGAGAAAACAGACAGAAAGAAAAGAAAAGAGAGAAATATGCTGCCTGGATTGGAAAAGTCATCTTTTCCCAGGAGCAGTGTAATAATGTTAATGGAAGGGAGAACGGGAAAGAGGAAATGTTTCGCTAACGTGGAGAATTTCTGGCCTGGGTTCTTTCTGAGGCCTGTTTGTCAGGGGGAAAAGGAAATTGGTGGCTGGATGAAATATGAGCTGATGCAGCTGCAATGCCTTTAAATACAAGCTTTTTTAGGCACACTGGTGCTTCAGTTTGGGGAAATAAGCAGATGCTGAAT
>NW_009647581.1:796132-805260 GCF_000708025.1 Charadrius vociferus
GGGGGGGGAGGAATGAAATGTCATTTTCGGAGAGGCAAAAAAATACTTCAGGCTCTTTGGCGTGTAAGTCATAAAGGGCTTTTTGTGCATGGGTAGTCAGTGCAGTGTCAAGAGAAATCACTTGCACAAGGTGGAGTAACACTATCTGAAATTAAATTCTGGCCTGCATTTACAAGTAACACTTTAAGGTAAAAAAAGAAAGGAGGAAAAAAAAAAGAAAAAAAATCTTTTCCTTTTCAAGAAATTCAAGAGAACTGAGAGACACCCCCTCCTCTTCTCCAAAAACATACCCTTGGTGTTCTTGCTGTCCGTAACATGGCAGCCCCACACATAAGGTAATTAGCAGAACTTATCAGCCAGACCTAACGAGCATATGGCAACTTTCTATCACGGGGTGAAATCTGTTTGGAGGTTTAGGGCTGCTCTGATCTGAAAGGGTTTGAGCTGAAAAGGTTTGAACTCTCGTGCTATTGCTTTCCAGGCTCTTTGAGCCTGACTCCTATTTACACTACGTTTCCTTAGCATAAAGGGGCCTTCAAGTGGGCATGCAGTGAAGGAATATTTCAAGGCAAAGAGCATGCAGAGCGGGCTCTCGCTACCCTCCTTGCACCTTCCTTGGAACAAGCCCCTCACTGTTTTCTTACGAGGGTGAAATGCCAGATGTAGCTCTAGTCCGAGGTGGAGGAGAAAGACTCTGGCTCTTAGTCCTATTGAAGCCCTTTTGCACCGTGCTGGTATGCCTAAAGGACCTAAGTAATTACTTACAAGGTTGGGGTTTTTTTTTGGATCCATTTTTTTATTCCTGCTACTGAAGTTCTGATTTCTTATTTTTTCTCCATTTCTGGAAAGAAGAAAACTCACCTCGGGCTGGTAGTCCAAGGTGAAAGCTGTGCTGACACGCTCTGGAGATGTCATTGAAATATAAATAGCAAATAGATGATTAAAAATAGTTTTTCCCCTTGAATGATTGCTTTAGAATTTAAGGATTATTCCCAGCTTCTGAGACCTCTTTGGCTCAGTCCTGGCTGGGACCTTTCACTTATTTTTAAATGCCAGCCTGTGTTCCTTACTCCTAAGGAAATTAAGGCACATTAAACACCCTGCAAAATCTGGCTTTTTGTCCAAAGACAGTCACACAGTTTTTTTGTGACAATATTTATGAACTAAGATTCTCGCCCTGTCTACCAAAGTCCCCGAAGAAAATGTTTCTTACTATTTATACCGGCTCCTTTGCCAAGCAAAGATCTCTCAGACCATAGAATAATCTCCCAAAAGATGCATTAGAAACCTGGTTTGGCCTATTCAGTGTAACTGAACTGATTAATGTAGCTGGTTGTCATTTTTAGAACCAATGATTTTTAACAGAAATGGTCTTCTTTAACCCAAAAAAGCCTTTGTCCCAAGCTCTTCACTTTGCATACTTTCTTTCTTTCTTTCCACATTTTCATAATTTCTATTGACAGGTTTTGCTATGACTTGTTTACCAAAAATGTTTCAATTTTTCATTTTAATCCAATAACCATTTCAGACAGAAAATGAATCTGTTTCAAAGCATTACGATTTTTTAAAGGATCTATTTTGACCTCAGAATATTGAAACTCAGAGTAATTGCAAACACAGGTTTTCAACAATCAAGTTTATTTTCTCTGCAGAAAACCTCACCCATATGCCTGCAGGGAATAGCTGCATTTGCCAAATCCAACTTTTGGTGCACAGAAGAAGTGGGATATATAAATAGAAAGTGTAAGCTTTTGGATATACAAAATGGGTTTGTAATTTAAGGCCTCCCAGCCGGTGGCAACAATTGTCCATGTCTTGTGGGGTGTCAATTTTCCCTCTTCTCTTTATTTGGCTCAGCAAGCCGCCTTCTGCAATCACAGTTTAAAGTCGTGGCTTATGCCTCCTCTGTCTCCTATCTCACGTTGAGTCGCTGTCGTCCCGGGGAGCTGCAGGATGCTGTCCACTAATCTGATGCCGCAGTCTTCAGGCCTGCGGTGGGATAACAAAAAAAAAGAAAAGAAAAGGGAAAAAAAAAAACCAAAAAACTTTCCTAAATGATATACCAAATTACACATTATTTCACTTGACAAACAAAAACTCTTTTGTGGTTAGCAGACTGAATCGTGTACATCATAATTTTGACAGCGAGTACTGAGGTTGAACTGGCTCTTTAAACAATTTCCCTGCGTACGCATTGCTGTTCCAGTTCAATGCGAGCATATGGCAAACACAGAAACTATACTTACTGATGCCAGGGCATGACCAAAATCTATAATAATGTTGTTTACTTTCACCAGCTCTGCAAGAAAGAATGTAGCCTCATGCACTTAAACGACCTCAGAAGAGTCACACTTTTGCTTTGTCAATAATTTACTCAAAACACACATTGTCCCTTAGAAACATAAAGGCCCAAGACGTTCGCAGTAACTGAGTCAAACTCTCCTGTACAGAGTCTCACTTGTCTCCTGGAGAAAAACCGAAGGAAATTCTCTCCATGACGTTGGTGAGAGTAGAGGGAGGCAGCAGACAAGCGTAGCTTTTGGAGCACACTTGGCTTACGCTCTTTTTGTTGTTGTCATTTCTGATAAAAATCATAATATTTCAAAGTCTTCTACGGACAGAGCTCTGCCAACTTCCTTCTCCCACTAAATTGGTCGTTCTTGAGCACTGCCAGGAAAGAACATATTTTAGCATCTTAGTGCTGCGTGGTCTGGCAGGCGAGTGTCGGGAGGCTGAGGTGTTTGGCCACTCCTCTGCAGAAGGCTGTAACATCCAGTGCTCAAGGGGGTTTTCCTCTGCGCTTTTGTCAGGCACTAAAGCTGCCCTGATGACGTGGAGCCACGGGACAGTGCGGGCTTTGAAATGCTCAGGGAATAAACAAGCTCAGCTAGCTGCCTGTGGAAAATCCAGCTCTCGCAGAAAAAACATCCTTCTTCACAACCAAAATCAGAATGTCAACAGGAGGATAGTCTTCACTTCACTTTGGACTGAAACATCATAAGGAAAGGGAAAGGAGAGCCTGAAGGGACAGGATCTCTTAAATAAAGACATGTGTTGAGGGAGCAGGAGTCGAGGAATTTGAGCGACATTGCAGCAATTCATTTAATAGTTCAGATAAATTTTCAATGTCAACAATTGCAAAGAGTAATGCTGCAAAGGTTCAGGAGATACTGTGTAAATGGATCTGCATAAAGTCATTTCCCAGTTGCTTGGAAAGCACACGAACATGGATTTCAAGCATCAAAGAGTCTTGAAGCTGTGAGGAGCTGAGTTATGCTAACTCCCATTCCAGGGAATGAGAATCAGGACTCAGCATCTGAGGGCACATTGCTTAAAATCAAGATTACCTCTGCTGGAGACAGTGTTTGTACAAGGCTGAAGCAGGATGACTTATTGGTTGAATCATAAATATTTATTTATGGAAAGAAAGAACGTCACTAATTTACATTTCCTCCTTTTTATGCTTCCTAATTCACAATGTCCTCTCCCATTTTTCAGTCATCAGAGCTGCATAGTATATGCACACACATCAAAAAAAAAATGATAAAAATTTAAGAAACCAATAAACTCAGTACCCAAATAGAAACGAGATATTTTTCTAGCAGTTAAAACTCAATTACAGCTAAGTCACATGTTCACTCCACTCAATAGCTCATAAAATGGGCAATGAACTCACCAGGTTCTCAAGTATTGGATGATGAGAGAAGGCACCACCGTGAGATGGGCCAATACCCATCTACAGGAGCTCACACCTTTGGGATTTACTAGCTGGGGCTCAGCCTGAGCCTTGATTGTCTCTGGGTGGAGGCAGAGCTGTACTGGGCTAATATAGCCCAGCTGGAGTCCACCTAAATCTGCATGGAACTAACTCAGGGTTTTCTGCACCCACGCTAAAATAAGTCTGCAAGAAAACAGAGCATTCACAAATGATCAAGGGCTGATTTGTACTTCTGTTTTCACCTAAGAAGAGGTAGATTTTGCAGGAGTGCAGCCATCCTGAGGTAATCCAAGGGTTCAGCCTCCAGCAGGTCCACACATAAAAACATAATTGAAGAATCAGCTACAAAAGACATTTACCACGTTGCCTGAACCAGAGAAATTTATAAATCTTTGTAGCCATCGTATTGCTGATAACTCCTTGCATGAAGGGGGAGATACCCACATTCACTAAAGGTCATAGACATTCTCAAGAGCAAGATCCAGAGATCAAGGAAGTCACTGAAATTGCTCATTTCGAAGAGCTTTGGGTCACATTGGCATGTACCGTAAGTGAACCCCAGTAACCGATTTTGTTGGAGCCACTGAAGGGTGGGTGGATCCAGATAGCACTATTCCACTCATCTTGGAGCAATCCCAAACATGGAGATTTCAGCCCCCAGCCCCCCAATATATTGCTCAATGGTTAGTTTTGATTTCTGCATGTGATACGTTCCTGGCCACTACTAATAACAAAAATGCAGCCATCAGCATGGATCATGGCCCTTCTTTACCTTTGTTTTTTTCTTCCTTTCCTTCTTTTTTAATTTCTGAATACACATAATTTAAAGCATAAGGGCCATTATTGTCTGGAGGTGCACCCTTTTATTAATGTCAGGTTCTACATGTTTTTAGCTCAGACCTCTCACAAATGGTGTGTTTCCATATTAGTAGTCAGGTCAGGCAGAACCTAATTCTTGTACTGTTTTAATTATTGTCTTGGAAATCCAAGGGTTTGCAGCAAAGGGACGTTTCTAGCAATTCTAAAAGTTCACAGTTGAAAACTAAACCACACTTTGTTCACTTGGGCTTAAGATTGGTTCCTCTCAGTTGACAACTTACTCTTTCAACTTGTAACCTAAGATCCTTCTTTCACCTCTCTGGGCGACTCCAAGATGAATTAAGATTTCTGCTCTGCTAAGAAAGCCCCAGTCCTACCAGCAAAAATATTCCTAAAGAATAGAGGATAAAGGGGGATCTGATTCATCTCTTAACAAAATATGTAAGTGAAGAAATAACTCCACTGAAATTAATAGATTTAACAGAAGAAATGCATCAAAGAAATGTTGTTTCACTATGTGGTTATGCAGATAAACCTACAGCCACATGTAATCTTTTCAAAAAGGTCGGTTAAATGATTCCCAATCTCTAGTTTCACATGACTTTGCAGCTTCTTGGTTCCAGCTCCGAGGAGAAGCAGAGGTGCTGAAATACAGAAAGATAGGATATCCTTTTTGTGTCACTTTTCCTACTGGAAAGAGGAAATAATGGAAATCTTGTAAGAAGTCCCGTTCTCATGAGACTTTCAGCTTCTTTATTCAGACCAAATGATCCTGGCTAGTTCAGATAAGGTTACTTTGGCTATTTATCCATTGTGAAGTAAATTATCAAAAGTCTTCAGGCTTGTCCATCATTAACAAAGGTTGAAAAAAACACCCTCTTTCCCATGACAGGGTTAAGAAAACAATGTTAAAATCTATTTCAGGATCCAAGAGATTCACAATTCACTGCCAAAAGCATTCTAGTAAAAAGATAGTAAGTTTCTTCAGAGCTTTTCTACCTGTGAAGCCATTTGCTTCAGAAGTTGTAGGAGTTACAGGGAAAATTCTTTGGGCACGTGTCTATTCAGTAAGACAACCTGAAAACTTTAACATATGGACATGATGTGATTTTCCTTCCTTATTTCTTATCTCTATTTAAATTGAACCTGGCGGCATGCTCAGGGCAGTGCTTCGTCTTGGTCAGATGGACTGCACTCCCCTCTATGAAGCCATGAACTCCCAGCAGGTCTGGGGAGCAATCCTACTGCTAGAGGAGGAAATCTCTGCCTGAGCCAACAAAATTCACCAGCCTCCTCTCATACCCCTCCAGACAGCCCGTCCTGTCTCTTCAGCTGCACGTTACACCAGGCTAAGCTGCTACAGCAAACCTCTTCTTCTCATGCCTTGTCTTAGGGTCTGGCAGAAGAGGAGAAGAGGGATGGCAGGAGGGACCTGAACTTCCCCCAGCACTACCTATAGCAGAGGCCCATGGAAATACCAGCAGGAGATTTGTTGCATCATTTGGTGATTTTTCACTGCTCTCCTGGACCTCTCTACTCAGAAACTCTTTGTTTATTGTGTGCCCTTCTAATCCTGGCACTGTCAGAGCCTGGTCCATTAAGCCAGCATTATTATGATTTATTAGCTGTGCATGGCTAACATAGTGTTATGACAGTTGGGATGAGATTAGGTTGCAGGTCAACCTTCTTCTTAGCCTGGAACATTTTCAGGTCTCTTTGGATCTAAGCCTGAGTTTTAGACCGAGGATGTCCCAGAGGAGAAAGAAAGGGAGGTATGCGGTGCTTCTCCATCCTATATTCATGACACCTCTGATAAATGGCAAGAGAAACCTACTTGTTAGAAAGTAGAGGTGGAAAAAAAAAAAAAGGTATTTGATGAAGGTAGAGGAACAGTGCTCCTTCTCTCAAAACCAGAAGCTCCCAGACCCAGAGAAAACACACTCACATTTTCCAGTCCATGCCTAATTTCAGACATAATTTATGAGATCAAAACACCTTGGTGATCAAAAGTAGGTACTTGTTGCATGTTTCTCATTTTTTTTCCACTTCACTGAAAACAGTTGGGTAGACGTTCAATCAGACTCTTTTTACATGCCAGAAATCCCAGCTATATGTTTCAGAGTTTTTTTCTAAATTAGGACAAAAATACTCTCTGGTTTACCCACTTCTAAGCACCTTCTTTTATTTTGCCAAGTAATTATCTCTCTGTTTGTCCAGGGGAATATCTAATCATTCCCTCTTCACCGAAGGGCACTGACCTCTGAATGAACCAAAAATAGCCCATGCAATAAGATCAACAATATGCTTAATATCTGATTTGGAGGCCCCTTTGGATCCAGGGTGTCACATCACTTCGTACCAGGATGAAGTGCAGTGGGACAAAGTGTTGACCCTTTCCCAACAGGAGGATCAAGCGTTTGCTGGGCGGGAGGAAGGAGGGCTGACGTTGCTCCCCCATCAGTCATTCAGATCCACCGTCGTTCAATGCATACATCCAGTAAATTGTTTCAATCAAGTTGCGGTTGGGAGAAGTATGCTCCGTATAATTCGCTGCAGCCTCCTGCCTGCGGACTCCACTGTTTATAGCATGGCCTTAATTGCTTTTTTTCTCTTTTTCTTTTTGCTCAACTGAATTCATTTAGAAACACAATATGAGTTAATGATAAAATCCTTCACTAAACCACTGATAGCTAAGTGTTGCCTGACTGGGACAGACAAATAGCCCATTTAGTCTGGAATCCTTCATGCTTCTATAAGGCCTATAATATGTCTAAATTGTGCAATAATATAGCACAGAGATAAATTATTTCATGGCAAAAGCTTATGTATTAAACCCTTCCAAAGTGCAACAGAGTGTAGCAGGCAAGATGATTAAAATAACTGAGTCCTGTTCCAAGCTCTAAAGCTGAATTTCTGCGTAACCGGCACTAGTCATTCAGCCTCAGCGAGCCCCAGTTCCTTCCTCCTCTTCTATCTGTCATCTCGATGGCACGGCGCTGCTTCCTGCCTGTGAAGAATAAGCTACAACCTTATTCTTAGCCTGTATTTTTACTATCACCTAAATAATGTGGCCTTGATCTCAATAATGATTTCAGATGGTATTGTCATAATTAATGACAAATAGCTTGAGTGATATTTTGACTTCCATATGACCCAAATCCTTCTGCCTAATCTTTCAAATCTACCTGCTTTGGTTGTATCCCAAGGTAGTGAGCGCCAAAGATTAACTATATACAGCGTGATATTTTTTTCCACAGATATTAAAGCTTTTCCCTTAAAGGCAGTGATTTTTTTTTTAAAAAAAAAATTAATGGGTAAGCAGTCTCATTAGTACCAGGTGATTCATTTAAAGCGCAATTACACAGGGAATTCAACTAATTGATTGGATAACCCTAGATTCATTTGTAAAAACACAATCCTCAAACCTGAAGTGCTTGGACTTAGTGGTAGTCATGTACCGAGAAGTTTACTTTAAAAGCAAACGTTTAGGTTAATGGGATCCATATGATATGAATTCCTAATAACTTTACCATGGGTGGGCTTATCGAACTGCTTATCATAACAGAAGTCGGGACGTTTCAAAGGATCTTTCTTCTGAGACTTTTTGAAGACTTTCCTTTCACCCCAGATCTATAGAAAATTCCACTAACTCTCCATTGAGAAAATATTTGAGCTCCCTCTCATGCCATGATTCAAAGGGATTCTTTTCAAAATGGGTGTTTTTTAACCCTTTGCCAGCAGGACAAAGCATTTAAGAGAGATGTGTGATTCTTTGAAGGGGGAACAGCTCTGAGCAGGAGCGTTTGTGATGCTGCTGTTCTCGGGCCCAGGAGGTCGCATTTATGTATAAAAGGGCTCGGGGGCTTGGACCAAAGATGTTACACTCGCTTGTAAACCAAAAGAACTCAAGAGTAATTCGGGCTCACTCAAACCCAAGGAAGTCAATGCGCATCTTCCAGCTGACCTCTGCAGGTTTTGAATCAGATCCATAGAGAGATTCTAACCACTATTTCTAATTACAGAGAGGAATAAATGAGAACAAACATTCCCTAAAGAGGCATTGGAATATTTAGCAATGAAAGGAGGGAGGCCACCTGCACAATTTGAAGACAAAATTTCCTACACAGAACTAAATCATCCTAGAAGCGAGCAGAGAAGCTGCTGCTACAGTAACTAACATTTCTTAATTCATTGATAAAAAAAATCTAAATTAAAAACATGTTACATTTGCCAGGAAATATGTTACTGGAAACTTAAGTCTTCTCTGTTCTTCCTGAATTATACTAATGTTGGTTGTATACTTTTCCCCCCAGTATAATTTTTTTTTAAATACAGAAGACTATAGAAATAATTTTAAACAGCTAAACATGGCAGTAGATTTCTATATAAATATGTGGTTATGTGCATTTGAAGAGAAATCCAGTATCCTGATTATCTCTGGGAAAGAACAAGCTGTCAGCATCATGGCAGGTATGAAAATTGCCATGAAGTTCATTGAGGACGGCACAATAATTCTGTCATTATACTTTTGGTATTTAATTAAAACAAAACCCCTATCATTCAGCAGAAGAGGGGGACAGCAACAGAAAAC
>NW_009647581.1:805273-876402 GCF_000708025.1 Charadrius vociferus
TTCCTGCTGGGATAGCTGCATGGACTGAAAAAAAGAGAAAAGATTAAAACCACTAACTGGAGTCATATTTGGCATTGACCTACAGGGACATTAAAGCGATCTACAAATATGTGAAAAAGAGTGATCAAGAGTAATTATTTAGTAAGAGTAATTATTTAATCAAGAGTAATTATTTAAGCTGACAAAAATCAAGGGGCAGAGAGAGAATTAGAATGGTCCAGTGTGAAGGAAAAAGCAAAGGTTATGTTTCAAGGAGAACTGCAGAGAAAGAGCCGCTTGCTTGCAAGAGGGTTTCCAGTGCCACACCCTGCTGTCACCATTCATGATAAATCATACCAATCACAAATCCGGTGCAAGATTTTAGCAGAATCTAATCCAAAGATTTGTGATTCTTTGAAAATTAAAAAATAAGAAGAAAGAAGTTGAACTGTACTTTGAGTGTAAAATGTGAAATTGAAATTAAAAACATAATTCTAAGCTAAGCAACCTGTAGAAGTTCCTAGTAATCACTGTCATCCTTGTCTGCAATATTTGGTCATGTCCTCAAAGCTTGTATAGTGTTTTATTTTAAGCCCTTAATCATTTGCTCTACACAACCAATGCCTAAAATGGCTGGATTTCACCGCTGTAAAAGCTACCCGTCCGCAATATTATTGCAAGGAGGTGTATTTGTGATCGCTGTATCCCGTTACAGCATGAGGGATAACGCTCTGGCACATTAGAAGCTGTACAAGGTGGTGAGAGGCCGGTGCGGGAGTCCGGTGTGTTGATGTACCAAGTTTCCAAACATTAACTAATGCAGAAGGGAAGTCGACACCGGAAAATCTTGTTCTTGACTGTGGTGGGACAGCCGAACACTTCATAACACTATCAATTAATAAGCTACAGACACTGGTGTCCTCAGAGGAGAAGGCCAGGTTGGGAACAGCTCGGAGGTGGGTATGTCACAGGAAAAGATTTAGGTTTGTTGGCAGAGAAGTGTGGAAGATGCCTGTAGGTTGCTTGTCAGCACTTCGCCTGGCCCAGACCATGCGTGTTAAATCATGGGATGCAAACCCACACGTGGATATACACGAATGGGAAAACAAAATACCAGATGCTCTACAGCTGTGTCCTTCAGACCAACACTGGGTTTCTTCTCTCTTTCTGGGGGATGAGGAGAACCCATTGAACCTCACCATCCAGAAGACCAAAGCCTTTCAAAAAAAAAAACAACCTTAGCTTGGGATCACAAAAGTCCCAGAGACGGAATCCTCCATGAATCTCACCTCTAGGAGGCCTCAGGAGTAACCAAAAATGGTTAGAAGCTATGATCTTTCATTGCTGGGCTGTAAGATTATTGTGTTAGAGGCTTAACGGGCTTGAAAAAGCTGGGCTGGAGCGGCAGTGAAAGAGAGAACAGTGTTTATTGAGCAATAAAAGAAACATTATGTTTCATTGCTCAGCCAAACTGCCCTACAGAAGCAAATCCCCATGCCTTATAATATGGGGTGTAATAAATACTAATACTATAAAGGGGTCTGTTGGAAACAACCAGCAGGGCCCTATCGCAGTGTAATCAAGCCTCCCGTTAAATTAGCGTCTCGCTTGCGCTCGCTGCTTTATTGTCTGACGGGAGCGACCGCCTGGAGGTTTGAACGCCGGCTCCGGTGGGGTTCACCTCCTGCACGGCTGCACTCTGGTTACCCTCTCCTGGGGACATCTCTCCGAGGCCAAGGGTTAGGTTTCCTTCCAAGGATTAAGCTGTAGGCTCATGTCAACAAGGTGGTCGTGGAGATACAGGCAGAGCAGGAAGGACTTGTGAGGCCAATGGAGAGAGGTCCAACTATTTCAAGGCAGCAGATTAATCCTGATAATACTGCGCTGGGCCATATTTTTTTTCCCCTGGTTGGGTCAAGTTCCCCTAGCAACCACAAAGCCTGCCATTAATAAAATTAAAAAACTCAATCATAATTTCCAACCTCTGTGCCCTTTTCAGAGGCAAAAAGATAAATTGAATATAAAATGAAAGCCTTGCTTTTTGGCCTTTGTAAACCTCTTCTCGCTTTTTCACTTTCCTCCCCATAATTCTGCACTGCTGACCTTCTTCCAGTCTCAACAGTCTTGGGAGCACACTCAACATATGGACCTCATTGTCCTATAGAGTGAGGAGGGCATGGGGATACCTTCCCCGACATTACTGACGGCATCTGCACGGCTCTACCTGGGCTGGTCTGCAGCAACATTTCATCTTGAACCTTTGTCTGATATTACAATTATTATCGCAAGTTGAGCTGCCTTCCAGCATTTCTTTGGAACAAAAAAAAGGGCCTTTTTTTCTAACTGAATTTTTTGGCTAAAATTTATATTTCTGCTAAGATGATTTAGCTACTGGATTCTGTAAGGAAGGAGTGGTTGCAAACCAAAAGAGAGAAAAATATGTATGTATATCTGAAGATGCTTTAATTTTCAGAAACCAGAAGTAACTGAAGAACAGTTGTTAAAAATTGGAAAAGTGTTAGGTTTGGGGGTTTTGTCACTAAACAAGGACGTTTCTGTGGAAATTCAGGGTTTTTCAGTTGCTTACAAAAATCACTGGAGAACTACCACACTCCAACCACCTCTTTTTCATTTTCTTCTGGTCATATAACACCAGGTTTCCATTTGCTGGAAATAAATGAGGAAGCCATGGGGTATCCCAGCTCTTTTTATTCACGCAAATAATCCCATTAAAGTCCACAGGAGTTCTCGTACCCAGTGGGCAGGTTCTGACCCCAATTGTTTTAACAGTTCTTTTTATTCACACCTCATATTCTAGCTAAAAAAATCTTATGGAGCTTGACAGAAGGCTTAGAATCACGAGTCTGCCCAACAACGGAATTAGTAGTACGTACGTATGCTGCTCAGTTGACTCAGCTCAGGTAAAAAAGAGGAGAAAATAATACAAGAAGAAAGAAAAGCGTTGAGGGTAAACAGATGGCAGAAGTTTGGTGAGTCAGGCTGATGCCATCATACACTTCCTGAGAAACCACCATCAACCTATTTTTTCCTCTGTGCCTCAGTTTCCCCACCTGTAAAATGAGATTTATCAAACTTCCCTTTCTCAGAGAGTCATGAATATGTAGTCAGCGGCAAACTTCAGGTGATCAAATGCAAAAGAGAGCACTGCATTTTTCTTCATATAAATTGAAAATCAGTCCTTTTTGGTAAAAGAATTATCTTGTTATCCTACCACCCTACTGCTACTCAGAGTTCTTCCCTTAGTAATATGATGAATGATGCTACATTCACAAATGCTGAAAATAAAACAGATAACGGATTCAAACTGAGTGAGCTCTGCGCACACTCACACAGTCATATGCTTCTCTTCGAAGCTACGTTTGATGCAGAGTCAAAAACAGATTTCTGAAATCATTTAATTTTAATTAATTTTCTTCAGAGCTCTTGAAAACCTTTTCCTCGGTGTTGTATGCCCCATTGCCAAAAAGCTTTTTACTCTTTCCACATTGGATTCAAAAGGAAAAATTCATAATCCCCGCCCCCTTTTTTTTTTTTTTTTTACACTATTTATTTCTATGATGCCAGCAGCATATACAGAGAGAGGTAGCCCATCCCAACAATCTTCTTCCTCAAGTCTTAAACCTTATAGTAGCCAATCTAATTTTATTTCAGCTTTGAAGGAAAAAAAGTCACCTCTAAGTTCAGACTAAACACAAGAAATTGTAGCCAGAAAGGAAATTTTTTTGAGAAAGTTATGTGGGAAGATATAAAAACAGTGGGTTAGAATGGAATGACTCTTTCAACTTGAGTTTATTGTGTTTACAGTATTTCTCAAGTTCTGAGGAAACTAATAACCATCACAAATCTCACCAACATCCCATATTTTAGGGCTTGAGTTTTCTACATTTTCTGCTGGTTTAAAGCCCAACAACAAAGAAGGTTCTTGATGGAATAAGCTCTAATGTTAAAACTACTATGACATATAGAGATATATAACCTCACTCTTGGGTAACCAAAGTCTCCACTGCAACTTCAGCAACAAATTTCTTTGCCTCCCTGCAACCTCTCCTACATCCCATAATAGCCTCTATGTTTCAAAAGTAGTGCTCCACATCTGTAATATATTATGTGCATAATTTGCACTTAATTACCAACCACATTGATTAAACCATTGCATAACAATTAAACTTAATTAGGTCTTTTTACAGGGCCTTCACTATTTAACTGAAACACACCAACTGTCTTATCAGCTCTAATTGAAACGCTCGCTGGAGACGTTTAGCTTGAAGTGTGATCACCATTTCTTTCCAATTTCAGGTGAAGGCAAAACTGGGGATTAACAAATGTGTGTCAGTCTGTGACCCAGCATGAGCCACTTTGCATCCCCAATTGTTTCCATCTGTATGTCAGCAAATGTTCATCTCAATGCTATAAATAGATGACCAGGCTGCCCCCACCATGAAATTAGACAAGTTCTGTAGCACTTGGTGGGAATGGGGTTACAGTTGTTGTTAAAAGCTAGGCTGCGAAATTCAAAGGCTGTATTGAGTTTTCAGTGATATGGGTAATAATTTGAGGCACTGATTTCCTCAAGCCCAGAATTGTAGCTGCTCCCAAAAAGGGACAGAATTTCACAGCCTTTGGCTCATGCAGAAGTTGAAGCAGCCTAACTAGGCGCTCAAATGCCGAGAAGCTCGTAGTTATACTGAGGGAGCTAATTTATTTTTTTTCTAAATTGGTGTAATGCAGGTAGTTGTATGTTTATGGATTTAGTGGGTTTGATTCTTTTTGTCTAGTGAAGGCAATGACAAAATATTTGTGTGTGATTCCTATGTCAGATACTACGGATAGACCTTCGAGCGAATCTTTGCAATGAAATGACAAAGTTAAATATCCCTTTAATAAAGTGAAGTCTTACTGGGGCTGAATTGGGCGGGGGCGAATGTAAATGACATGAAAAGATAAAATAGACTCTCTGATCAAAGAAATCAAGTAAAAAAAAAAAATATCTATGTTCACTGTTGTATTTCAGTGCTGTTAATGAGATATTTGTAACTAAAATTTCCCAAGTTTGCTGAATATTTGAATTTCTCTCTGCTCCGCTGAATAATGGTTTCCTCACAATTCTAGACTTAGTCGGTTCTTAGCCAAATTTCTATATCTTTACTTAATGTTCCCTCTATTTTCCTAATGAGTGAAGGCTTTCTATATTTAATTCACATACTGCTACTGAAAAAACTTATCTGTAAGCCTGGATAATGCAGTGAGGTAAATATAAGATTGAGTCCAGAGGCTGTACATAGGGGCTGCACCCCTAATTCTGCTTCAAGCTTGCATCTAATTGTGTCAGGTTGTCATCTTTTTTCGGAAGGGAGTACTTAATTCTTTCTTCTATTAAATTCCTTATGCAGTATTTAACTGGTTTGGGTTTATTTTTTTAAGCACTAAGCTAGTTCTGCTACAAGTAGTAGGTTTGATGTATGCAGATAAGAAATTTCTGATTTTTCAGTAGCATATAACCAATTCTTTAAAAAATCTGCTTCGTTGGCAGAAAAAAAAGCTTTGGACTATTTTGATTGCCATCAGATCTACCCGTGATTGGAGTCTGTGGAATAAATTCATAGGACAATGCTTTTGGCAGATTTTACAATATGTCTCTTAGTAAATGATTTGACTAAAATGATATTCATCTCTTTCCCAGCTGATAGTATTGCTTTGGGAACTTGCCCATCCATTCCGGGGGAGAAAAGAAAGATTCCTGTGAAATCTTTCAAATAATAATTTCAAGCAAGAAATATTTTCCTTCGGGTCACCCAATCTGGTGGCTGTGGAAACTTTAAGAAAAGCTACACTAGGAAAGTTTGGTGTTCATGCACAGTGCCTCAAATCAATAGAAGCTATTTTATTTTTGCCCCATCTTTTTTTTTTTTTTAATTTTCCCTCTCTAATGAGTTATAAATAATAAAAATAACAGCATGATTTGACTCCAAACATGTCCTGGGCACTTCAGCAAAGTGAGAAAAGCATAACTTTCCTCTTCAATGCCCACCCAGGGCACCTCTCAGCGGGGTCCGCCTTACGAGACCGGCCGTGGGGTGGGGGCGGGCATCTATTTTAAACAGCAGGAGAGTTCAATACCTGTGCCGTGGTTAACATGGAGCCTCCTTCCAGTGTTCCCAGTGATTCCTCTCTGCGAGCATGAAATGCCATAAAGCGCTGCAGTGATTCCTTTATGAATGGCCTGTTTGTCTCCCTCTCCCCTAGCAGTCCTTTTTTTTTTTTTAATTTTTTTTTCCCCCCCCTTCCTTTTTCACCCCACACTTGTCCAGTGGCCCAAAGCAGTTTAGCAGATATGGCAGCTCACATGAGTTATGAAAACGTGAATATGGCTCCGCTGACTTGTACCCTGCATGCTGGTGCTTTGTCAGGTTGTGGTTTGTTTTTTTTTTTCCACTGCAAAATTTCTTCGTTGTGAAAAGGTAGAGGACAAGGAATGGCTTTTATTCCTAGGCATGTGACTCCGGGCACCTCGCATGCTTAAACAGGAAAAATAATTGGTCAAATTTAAATAGGCATTTCCCAGTATAACCCAAATGCAAAAGTTCTCTCCATCACTAGTGGCGCCAGCTCCGCTTACTGGTACGCTGAAACATGCATACTGGATCCTGCAGTCGGAGTCTGGATCCAGGGGTAATTTCTGCAGGTGGTATTCACCTCTGAAATAAGTCCATATCTGGGAGACTACCAGGATCAGGATGTTTGAGTTCCCTTCTTTATGCCACCCTCCGAAGGGACAAAATTGATCTTTTGTGCACTCTGGGAGAGAGAAGCTTAAAAAATGTTGGAAGAGTTTGTTTAATTAGGTGGCCTAGCAGTTCATTTCAGAAGTATTGCTGGCAAATCACCTAACCTTCTAGGGCTGATGTTAAAATCTGTTTCTACATTTTCTTGTGGGGGGAAAAAAAGCGAGAGAAAAAAAAAAAAAAAGGTTATCCTTCACCCTTCCCAGCAAGCCAGGAAAGCTTGAAACTGAAATGGTGGCTTTTTGCCCAGACAGAGAGGAACTGAAATAAATATGAGCAGGGTTAAGAATGTTCTTTATTGAGAGCACCTGCTCCAATTTTATATGTACCGTTGCTAAAAATTCCTTCATTACGGTGTGCTCAACTCTGTGGGAGTTCAGTGAAGCCTTTGGTGCTGAGAAAACCCAAATCAGTCCTTTGGACCTCTCCGGGGAAAGACTTTCCCTGCTCTCCCCCAAAATGAGTTGTGTCCAAAGGTAATGCGATGACAGTGCTGCACGCGATGCTCCCAAGGCCGGTTGCAGGTGGAGATGCATGTCCAGCCTCCCTGTGGATGAGTTACAGGGCAGGGAAGTGAAAAAACAAACTGGCAAGCCCTCTCTATTTGCAAAGTTTCAGGCAAAATAGCAATTTCTGCTGCTTTTTGCGGGTAGCTGCACACCTCCTGGGTGTATCAGGTACACCTGAAGATCAGCAGACCCTCCTTGTAGCTGCTGAAACACCTTCTCAAGCAGAGACTGTCAGAGGAGTTTATTTTGTGATGGACCAAATTTCAACATTTCGTTGTCGCTGTGATAGGAGAAAGACAAAATCAAGACAAGGGTTTAGCAATAGGCAATATATTCTTATTAATCAGGCTGATGTAACTGGAAAAGGCACACATCAGCCAGGCCAGATCGCTGGGTCTTAAGCAAGAAATTTCAAGCTAATTTCTGGGCAAGAATTATCATTTCAAGTTTAACTTAATAACGTTAATCAATTAGCAGGAGGCTGAATGAGACAGCAGCATTCTTTTGGCTTTTGTCTGAGGGTAAAATAATTAGGGACTAATCCTTTAAGCTGTATTATTTTTGGAGTTGAGGTTGATTACTCACAGACCACTCAAACCTTCTACTACTTCTGTCAAAGTCTAGCTCTCCAGAGGTCTTTTGCTGTAGTTGTGATGATCCAAGGGCACGCAACCTGTGTAAGAAAAGGTACAGCCTCTGCTTACAAACCTCCTTCCAGCTAAAGTCTATTTCTATATTTTTACATGGCTTCATGAAAAAAAGAGGAGGTCTTCGACTTTGGAAGTTAATCTCAGTGTTGACAATGAGTCTCTCGGTGGCCCTGCCTGAGTTTCTTGCTTTATTGCACCTTGCTTTCCCCAAACAGATGATGATTCCTTTGTTAATGGTCCGAAAACAATATTCACAATAAACTTTTCAACCAGGTCAAAGCCTTTAGATGACAGAAGTGCTTTTGGAAGTGCTGTTTGAGCACTAATAAAAATGATTATGCATAAGGAAACAGCAGCACGGTGGAGATGGCCAACAGGTCCCGTCAAACTGCCATCCTTTGGACAAAACACCTTCCCAGCTGCACACAGATTTATTACGTACCGGGCTGATGCCTCCTGTAGGGGTTCCACAGACTGACCACCCTGGCGAATGGTCACAAGGCAATTAAACAGCCCGTAATCCTGGCGTGGCTGGTAGGGGGTACTGTGGTGGAGAAGATGACAAAGGTGGCTCTGCATGTGCTGAGAAGCGGAAGAGAAAGTTTGGAGGTGTAGAGACAGGCAAAGACCCACTGGGGTGGGAAATTGTTGTGGTTTTTTTATTATTTTTCAAATGTGAAGCCTAAAGTCAGATTGAAGGTGAGGAGGTTGGCTAGCGGGAGCAAGGACTCAGCGATGCCACCACAGTGCAAGGCCATGGTAAGCTAGAGGGAGGTGACCAGCACCAGTAAAAGAGGGAGATGGAAACATTCACCAGCACTCTGGCTGATGGGTATGCATTTAGTCTGGGACATGAAGTTGGCTAACTGCGCAGCAAACCCAGGAAAAAAAAAATCTAACACTGGGAATTGGTCATTTCTGTTGTGAATAGTGGTATTTTCAGAAAGATTGCCCTGACAATAAATTTTACGTGAAGGTCTGGCTCTCTCAGGTCCCCTCTTCATGCTGGAATAACCCTGTCCCAGTGGTATTAGACAGCTTCTGTTAAATGCCACTTTTTTTTCCCCAGGCCCTGCAACAGCAGCTTAGGTTCACCAAAACCAGCAAAAAGGCAGTTTTCTGTCTTTTTTTTTTTTTTTTTTTAATTTGATGCCAGATCTAAAAAGCCACAGCCATACCCCACAGAGCACTGATCCAGTATAAACTGGGAGAAGAGACAGGAACACTGCAGTGAATCCACACCTGACCCGCAACCAGGATCTGTTGCGGTGGGCAGCCCCACAACGAGCCATCAGCGAGCTGCCACCCCGGAGCGTGGGAAATCGCTCCCGCGCCCGAGGATGGGCACGAGCGTGGGTGGAAAACAAGTGCGTGAGGCTCCCTGGATCAGCCGCTTCATTCAGATGTTTCCCCAGGAGCTGACATCGCCTAAGCCTAGGAACTGGCAGGGATTTTTGCTTCACTGGGACAGGAGTAACTTTCTTGAACTTGCAGAAATTACAATACTTTACTAGGGGATAAATCTAATCAGATTGTATCCAAATGGTCTACCTATAAATTTTAGCCACAGATGTATCTCATTTTCTTAATACCTAAGCTGCTTAGAAGCTTTAGTGTATTTATTTTCCTTTCACCCCCGCGATGCAGAGATACACTGTCCCTATTTTACAGCTGGGGAAGTTACTCACAGAGAGACTTAAGTGTATGTATTCACGGCAGTCACTGAGTAGAACGGAATTCAGCATGGCTGGAAAACCCACCTGAGAAGCTGGGTAAATACTTGAGCAAGTAGCTCAGTGGTCAATGCCAGGAGTACCCACGCTAATTCACTGAAAACAGGCTTAAGTGCATCTACTTGCACTCGCTGCAGGGTAGGAACGGTTTGAATGACTCCTGCAAGGTGATGGGGGGAGGCTGGGGCAGACCCCAGAGCTGACCTGTGTCCCTGAGGCTGGTGGTGGCTGACGCCTGCTCCTGCCTGCTCCTTCCTCTGTGGGCAGGGGCTCGCTGGCCAAGAACATCGAATTACGCCGTGGGAGCTGGATACAAGGTGGCAGCACTAAAGGGCACCGAAATCTTTGGTTTTTACATTCTTTTATCTTTATTCCCTTCAGCCAGGTAAGAAGCAGCCACCGGTCCAGACCAAGTCACCAAACCTCCTGTCCCCTCCTGTCTGCCAATCAATCAAGTCAAGCTCAGTGAATTCGCTGATTTATTTTTTTTTTTCGGAGGTTTGAACAGGACCTTTCAGAGAAGCAAGGGCACAATGAGAAATCAGAGCAGCAACACACGCGCGAGTGTGGCACCACAGCAGAGACCATTCCTTGAGTCCCAAGTCATAATTAACTCCCTGAAGGACAGAACCCTGACAGGAAATCCAAAATCTCTTTGCAATCTACTAAATATTACAGGAATGAATGGCTGGCACGGGGGAAGGAATGTTGGCTGGAAGTGAAGCTTTTTGGTTTGAGCTTTTCCTGGGTTGTGTTTATTTAGCATATAGCTCGGAGGCACTTGCTGTTTCATATCTAGGAATGGAAGGAACACAGAGAGCATTGCACTGGAAGATGGAAGGGTTGCAGCTCAATCTGCTGTTACCTGGAGCTCATTTCTGCACCTGCACAGGGCCTCAGGTGGTGTTCAAAGCATTTCAAGTGTTTAACTGTGGGTTTAAGTCGAACAGTTCAAAACGTGGCTGCTTTGTACTCAGACTGTGAAGTCCGAGGTGTGATTCCTGACGGCTTTTTGTTTTCCCTGCGTGAAAAGGAAGTAAAGCCCTAAAAAACCCCATATCTGAGCCTTTCTGCTGCCAAACCTAAGAAACCCACTGCAATTCAGATTCAATTTCCCTCAAAGACAAGATGAAAGAAAGGAAAGAGACACATGTTGCGTGATGTCATATAACCACTACCAGAGGATGTTCAGATATGACATGGTGAGGGTCCCATAAGAACTAAAATAGAACATAAATTATTAGTTACATTGAAACGATGCTGTTTCACAACAGCTACGCATTGTCCCCTTCCTCAAGAGCTCTGGCTTTGCCAAGTTTCAAATTGCAACCCTTCTTTGTCTTGGGGTGACATTTCCCATCCTTTCCCTGCTTATGAGCCACCCTCAGACATGTTTGAGAGCCTCACTCTTTGCCAAGTCATCTCTGCTGCTCCCTGGCCAGGCAGGACCAAGCACCCCACGTAATTTGGAATGGCTGATGCCTCCTCTGTACCAAGGCAGCAGACCTGAAATAGCAGAGGGCTCGATTTTACGAGGCATTACCCAGCCCTCGGTGTTGAAACGCAGGTGATGAGTTTCCAATCAGATAAGGCGATGGTAATTCCAGATGACCCTGCCATCAGTTGCAGGAATCGCCATGCGGGGAATGTCGGGATTAGGTTTCACTCGGAGCCTGGACACATTTATAATGTTTCAGTAAATGAATAGGGAGTACTGTGACCCAGCTGGGAAATTTATGGCCTTGGTTGTGGCTCTGACAGGACTTGGGAGTGAGATATCGTGGGCTTCGGGGGTGGAGGCTCATCTTAAACTTAAATTGGGGTGGGGGTAGGGGTGAGAAGCAGAGATAAAGCAGCTGTTGAAAAGCTTAAGCTGTGTGTCTCTGGCTAAAAGCAGCTCAAGAGAACATGCTTGCCGAGGTGTCAACCATCTACAAAGTACCCATTAATTGAAAAATATTCCAACTGGACAATGAAGGACAGACCGAGTCCCATGTTGGGGGGTCCAGGCACTCGCTCGTAAAATGTGCAGATTGCAGCCTTGGTAGAAGGAGGAGGAATAGTTCCATGGGAGGAGAGGTTGTTCCTGACAATGCGCAGTCACCGCGAGGCTCGAGTCGGGGAGCTGTGCAACACAGGGACCTTTCACTCCACCGTCTGCAGTCACTCAGCTTATTTTCTCTCGGGGATGGACCGGGGAATTTATTGCACCTTTTGGATTTTCAACAGCATCTGTTACATAATCTAAAGTGAACTCTTCGAGAAATGGAAGCTAATCTTTGCCTCAGCTACGTACGATGATATTCTGTGACCTTCCTGACTGATACTTAGAAAAACTTTGCTTAAAAGCAGAGGGTGAAAAGCAGGGTTTAAAGATTTACTGGGACATTTACAAGTGTGATAATGTTTTTCAGCTTGTTTTCTTTTATGATAAATCATTTTTTATTGCCCCAGAAAACCTGGGAGATGATGACCAGAAGTAGAATATTTTTTGGCTTTGTCATTGGAAAATCAGACCCAAAGTGTTTCAGCTATGAATGGAAGGAAATTTAAAGCACACAACAATCTGAGGTAACCAGTCAAAACACTTGCTGTGGCTGTCCAAACAAAACCAAAAAATGCCTAGAAGTAAACAAAAGATGTATTTTGTAGGCCACTGAGAGGGCCTTATTTTTTTCCCCTTTTGATCTTGAAGAATTTTTTTGAATTTTTTCCAAAGAAAGTAGTGAGGTCGAAAAATGAGTTTTTTGTGCGTGTGTTTAAAAATATGAATGTTTGGAGAAAAGCCAAGTCTTCATGATTTGTTTGATTTGAAAAATTTCAACCAGCTGTACCTATGAAACTGGAAACCAGGTAAAAATTGCCCTGATCTGGGCTTTTCTTGAAACTGAAAAGTCAACCAAGGTTCATCAGAATGGTTTTTTGAGTTTCCAACTAACTGTCCTAGGCTTGCCGAAGGCTGGACCTGGATAACAAAATTGTCGGAAAACGTGTGGACTCAGCTGAGTTTCACTTTCACTTTTGCAGACAAACCTGAAATCCTGAGTTATGTGGCATATGAACAAAAAGCAGAGATTTACGCAAAAGACTTCCCTGGCTAACAGATACCAAAAAATCAAGTTGCACAGAAATGAAATTGTGGTTGCAGTGAAGTAATTAGTTTTGTCATTGACATGATTGGGAATTAGAGCCTATCCTGAACATTCACCATGAAATCAACCTGACTTCTGATGTGATATTTGTAAATAAACAGTGCTATCTGTTTTCTAAAGCACTTATCCTGTTCTTAATTTTTCTAAATAATCCAGCTGAGGAAAAGATGATCGATACATCTCAGTGAACAGTAGTTCTTTGTTGAAAACCAGCATAGTTTAAGTATCTTTCAAGTTTAGAAGAAGAAATGGGTAGGTCTACCCCTTCTTTTCATACTAGTAGCATCAGAAAATTCCTTGAGGGGTCACTTTTTTCTGCTCTGAGTTAGCACTGTTTCTAGTGGTTAATGCCTGATCCGTGAGTAGGACTCATAAGCATTAAGCAAGGTGAATTACGTACATAAAAATAGCTGAATAATAGAATAAAAACCATTTTCAGTCTCAATTCAGTTGCAGATGTGTGCGGGTGTTTTTGCAGTGCCCATAGTCTTGCAATCCCAATTTGAGTAGGGAGCTACCGAAGCCTCAATCAACTTCAGGACTCCCCATTGGATAGTTCACCTGCAGCGAGAAAAAGGAGTTGATATTTTAGATGCACTGCAAACCCAAATCAAAGACGCCAAGTCTGTTTTTTCAGGGCAATCTACACCTATGCAGTAGTTTTCCTGGAATCTGAACCATCTCATAGAGCGCAGAACACTGAATCCCTGCCAGGAATGATAAACATATCCCATTTTTCTTTCCTTATCTGTTTGCATTTTGCTAATATCACCTCTCATCCCCTTCCACTCACTTCCAGTGGCTATTATCAGCAGACAGCAAAGAAATCCTTCCCAAGCAACGTGTCTGTGACTTTCGTGTGGGAAATTTTCTCACCCGTGCTCTCTGTGCACATAAGATTTGATTTACTTGAGTGGTGATATGGGTGATGATTACAGAAGTTTAATTAAGATCTATGGCATAACAGGTAAAATATTAGGATGGAGCATGACACAACTTTTTGAAACTCTGATTACGTGAGATACACCAAAATATATTACCACAGAAATGGAGAAAAGCATTCCTTTGTCTTGCTGACTGGAGGTTTAACATTAGTTGAAAGCCTCATGCTGGGACTTTTTGGAGCATCAATGTTCATTGCTAGACAGGCTGCATGTATTAAAGTAAAAATGATGTATCAAGAGGGAGAGACTAACTTGATATAGGCTATTGATTTTCAATCCAAATCAATTTGGTTGTTGGTGCTGTTTTTTTTTTATTATATGTTTGCATGTCAGAAAGAAAAGTTTAATGTATACCGCTCTATCCCACGTCTAAACCAATTGGAAAGCTCTTGGGTAATCTGCAGAAATAAATTTAAATGAATAAACCTTTTTTACTTAATCACCTATATTTTATATTCTGTGTGCTGGGAGGGAATTTGCCATCAGTACTTCTTCATGTAGTGTGCAAAATTAATTTGATAAATGCAGCCTGGAAGACAGCGCAGTTTTGAGCCTGATGGCTTCCCAAGCTTAAGGCAACCTACGAAGCATGTACATCATTAATAGTTATAAATGTGAATTAATACAATTTTTTAATGCTGCAGATGCCATGGTGTTCAGGTGGGAATAAGAACATTTTAAAATAGTACACTCTAGATAGAAACCCAGCTCAATAATGTTTGCTACAAACGTGGGAGTTGCTGAGGGAGAAGCCAATATTGCATTCCTCAGGTCTAGGGCAGAAAAAGTGGAGGAGTTAAGATGAAGTACAGATTTTCTTCTAATCAAATCCAGAAGACGTGCTGTAAACCTTATTCTAAGAGATCCGCTAAGTCTGCAGCATGAACATGACAGGCAGGCAAAATTGTGGATTTGATCATTTAAAAACCTGTGGATTCCTGGGGTTTTGGCTACGTTAAAGACTCTGAGAAAAGACATGCTGAAAATTGCTGAGGGGTGTTACCAAACCAAGTTGCCAAAGGCTTAGTCTGCCTCAGTAATACAGAGAGCAGCTGGTTGAGCTAACTCCCAGTTAATTACCTCTTCATTTCTGCAATCACTCCATCGTTTGTTTAGGGCAAGGTGGGCTGGAGGCTTTGGTGCCCAAATCATTCAATTTATTCATTTGCTATAGAAAATACAAGTTGGAAAATAAAGACATCTTTATGGTACATATTTTTTCATTTAATCTGTTATGGGCATATTACAGAATGGCTTTGTAATTTGGGTAATCATACACAAATGTTGGGTTTTGCTGCAGCACATTCAGATCAAATGCTTGTTTGGCTGAACCTGGCAGGCAACGCTGGTGCAAGCCCAGCTCACGGAGAGTGTAGAGGTGATTGATTAATTGCTCCCGTAAATCTTACAGAGCCAGGTCCTGATGTCTTTTCGCACTCTGAAGGGAGTGGGACTTTCAGTGCCCATGACACGAAAGGCAGTTTGTACATGGAAGGAAAAAAGTCAGAAGGAACATGGGGATGAAAGCACTAATACGCTCATCAATCCGAGAAGGAAAATGAAGATATGGCACATCTTCTTCCTGCCATTTAATGGAACCGTTGTAGGACTGTTTCATACAATGAAGTTTTTCAAGTCCTTTGTCCAATCTACTTTATATAAATACTCCATTGTGGGTCTTAGGGTAATGGCTAAGTATGACAGTGAGTCCAAACTTCCACGGCTCAGTGTAATCCCTGTAGATTATCCTAAATAATTGCTCTTTTTCTTTGTCATTTGTTATACAATACCAAATTACAATGTCCTACAGTGCCAGCCTTGTTTTAACTCTGCAGCACATCTAAAATCAGCATTTAAGGAATGTTTAAGTTATAAAGTCAAGCTCTGAGAAGATTAGGAAGTGCTTGAATCCAGAATAGCCAAGCAACCTTAAATTGGCCCCATTTTATAAAGCCTTTAAATATCCGATTGCTACAAGTTCATGCCCCTTCCAACTACTGTGAAAAAGGAGGCGAGACCTGCAAAAACTAGTCCATTTTGAGGCACGGCCTGGATTCATTCCCGCTGTACTTTCCATCCAAGGCTTTCAATGAAGCAGGGGGTTGTATGGAAAAAACACAGTGTGATCATGTAATTAATATTTCCTTGTGCGGTACCACAGCAGCCCCTAGCAACTGGGGAGAGCAGATGGAAGAGGGTTCACACCCCAACTTTGACAACTTATTGTGTGAAATTAGCCCACCCTTCTCTCGGAAAAGATCTTGAAGTGTTGATGGTAATTTGTTTTGTCTTGGCGATGAGGAGTTGTGATGGGAGACTGAAGAGTCACTTTTGAATATTTGAGACTCCCTTGAGAATTTCTGTCTCTTACCCACTGTAGTCCTTCACCTGTTATTTCCCTCATAAAAATCAAGCTTGACCTCCTTCAAGAAAACCCATCTCTGTTCTTCAAAGCATACAGACGCTTCTTCCATAGCACTTTTTATCTTTTCTAGTTTACAGTGGCAGTTAGAGACCAAATGTAATACCTGTTCCAAGATTTGGACCCCCTTGTCCAAATCATCAGATTCTTCTCCAGCCCCTGCCTTTTGCATCTGCTATTTTAGATCTAGGTTTAAACGCAAGCAAATAAACACACCCCCAAAAACCCCTTTGCTTTGCTCTGTTTTGTTCTAAACAACCTCTTCTTCTAACTGTGGTGCTGGAGAGGTCTTCACTAGTCCTTCCAGTGCCTGACCTGACATCTGTTTTCTGAAGGACTTACTGGAATAGTCAGCCCAGCAAATGATCCAGCTGGCTGCACATTCTTAGGTGCTGGATTATAATGCGACAGAGAGGAAAGACATACTTGTGGGTTTGACATCAACACACAGCCAGAAAATGCCATTTACTGTGAAGTGTTCCAATGCCATTTTGTCTAGGAAATCAGGGGGGTCTTTGTAAGAAAGATGATTGTTCTACACTTATATCTTTTCTCTGTTCTCCATAATCCTCCTCCCCAACTCCCCAAAAAGGACAAAAATATGTAAATTACAGTAAGATGCTTTTCATGTTGTATCTAGCTATAATCCCTGATAATTCCAGGCTAGCGTTGTGGAAAAAATTACCAAATTTAATTCACTTTATGATGTGAAATTTTTAAAAAGCTTGCTTCCAGCTGACTTTCCTACTGCTGTACTCGTTTTGCCTGAAATGCTTTTGGCTTTCACAATCTGGGTAGGTTCAACATGGCCACAAGGGGTTTGGAAGACCTCACAGGGAAGACCTCCTACAGTCGGTGGTAAATGCTGTCCCTTCAGTGAGAAAATAGCTTCTTAGCTTCGAGTAGGTATTGCATCAGTGTCCCAGGAGAGGGGTCTGCTCTCGGAAGGGTCTGCTTTCCATGAGCGCTCTCAAGACCTTGACCACTCTTTCACCAAACGGCTTTAAGTGAGCATTGTGCCTGTTCACTCCAATATCCTGTCAACATCTGAGGGTGTTTCCATCCAGAGTAGGGACAGTTATTTCCAAAGCTTACGGTTCTTTGTGGAGAAAGCCTTACTCATTTCCCTTTATTCAGAAATTATATATAAAAAAGTGCATTGGTTAAGCCATCTAGAGCTTTAAATGTCAGAACTCCAACTGGATCACAGCTCCCAGACTTCTGGTGTTACTATACTGTTCCAGTGACAAACCCAACCCATGAAGTGGGTTGACCAGCTTCCAGTTGATTAAAGGTATTCTCCAGAAGAACAGTCTAATTTGGAGTTGACAAAGGCATGGAAACTATGTCTGCTTCCAATAAAACTCCCTGCCTCCTTGCCAGGCACAGAAGAAAAAAGACCTGCCTTCAAGCTCCTGGCCATGAACTTGCTTCATGTTTTAGCATTACCATTTTACTTTCCTTCATGCTGCAAACATTGCTAAGAAAGTACCAGAATATCGTCTGCATGCAAAACCAGTGCATTCTTTGACATATTTTCTTGTTTCTTACCCCATTCCAGTAGCGCCACATTAGTCTGATCTGGGCTGCAGGCTACCCCTCTTCTTTTATGCTAGTCCAGTAAACCCCAAAGGCACAAACTGGGAAGTGATGTGGCCAGAGGTGTTATTCATTCCTCCGTAGACATCCCTAATTGCATCGCCTGTTGGCCTAACCTTTCAGAAATGCTTTGGAAGAAGGTGGCGCACTGAAGTTGGTTATTGCTTTCTGATGACAAAGCTGAAGGTGATGATTGCCCTGTAGTGCGGTGCATCATGTTGGATTCATTTAGTGTATGTTATGTACCCTGTGGTCTGTGATTCATTCAGTGCATTGCAACGTGCTTTTTGGAATCACACTCCAGCAGTGACTTTCTGACATGTGGTTCAAATACTCATTTCTTTTCAGACCATACTTTTATTACAGTGAGTAGATCTGTATATAGCTTTAGACTGCTGCAAATTTCCAAGGGCCGCGTCCCAACAAGTATCACTTTCCAATTTCATTCCCCTCAAGAAATTCTGTCAACAGCTTCTCCCAATTCCATTAATCTTGTGTTTTACCATCTTAAAGCCTCCCATTCTCTCAACTCCCTTAAAGATGTGACCAGTGTTTCTCCTTGAGTGCTGACAATTGCTTTCTCATTCTTATGTGGAGCTGCTCTCCCTGCTAAGAACCACATGCAGTTTTCAATAATACCTATTCATCAGTAATGTATATAGTGAGCCAGGTCTGGATTTCCACACTGAGGTACTGATGTATTTTACATACCTTTCCTTTCTCAAAAGGGATTTTCTGTCTCTGAACACTAAATATGAGAAGCATTTTTCAAATTCTTTGACAGAATGCTTTTAACATATCAGCAGGGTTAATAAATCTTTTCCATTTCTTCTGTTCACTTTTATTCGTAGTGAAGTATTGATCAGGAACAAGCAGGGATTGTGAGGACATTTCTCAAATGAAAGTGATATATGGTGCTACCAGGATGCTGATACAAACAGTTTCACTTGGAGCTGTGGGCCATCGGCCTTGAGGATTTTCTCCCAGCAGCAAGGAAACCCAGAAAGAGAACGTTTAACCACACCAGACCACCAACCTGTCGGAGCTCTCCACTGCGTTAAGTTTTCGGATTGGCTTTTCTTCACAAGCCTTTTCGCTGTGGTGCTCTTCAATAACACAAGCATTTTATCGCTCCAGAATGCAAGCAATTGATGGGGTCAGAGTGACAGATTTCAAGCAGGGATGAGATGACATAGGGTACAATAATATTGATGCTAAAAGTATCACCTTGGAAACTGAATTTCACCTTCTTGTCTGTACCTCAAAACTGGAAAATCCAGGGGGTCATCCATGCATTGATATCCTTTTCCCTGTGGCTAGCTCTGTGTATATGTACTCTTTATATAGATACATTATAGCCGTGCAACAATTAAATCAGTTTCTCCTTAGATAGACAGATAGACTTCTTTGTTCCTGTGTGTCGTGGTTGAAGGATAATTTGTGAATCCTGCAAAAGCTCATGCTCACAGGTGGTCCATAGGATGACCCTTGGAGCAGCGCAATGGAATGGGACTGTCACGTACACAGACTTAATCACGGTCTTCACAGCAGCTCTTTGGCAGGTCCTTGGATGGAGGAACCTAAAGGTGTGTGATGGGGACCAGGACTGGGTCTCTGCAAAACGCTGCATTGAAGCAGAGCAGGGAGTGAACAGAAGACAAGGAGACAAAGAAGTCCAAGAGTAGTTGGAAGCTACCTCTGGAAGAAATAACATAGAAATGCCCAACTAATAAACTTATTGCAAAAATTTTACACTTACAGCATTTTTCAGCTGAACATCTCAAATGATGTTAGAAGGAAGTGACAAATTCTTGGCTGTGCTATCACAGATGAGTCACTGGAGGACAGAGAGGTCACCCACACTCTCCCATGTCTCACTCAGTGCTGGAACTGAGGTCCCACAACAGACCTGTTGTTCCTATTGTCTTCCTCTATTACTCGAAGGGATTAGAAAAGAGGCCAGCAAAGTACAAATACAACCCACAGAAATAAACAAAAAAAATAATAATAATCAGGAAATCCTTTAGAAAAGGATAGCCAGAAGGACAAATACTCAATGGAATGGAAAAACCTAAGAAGATAACAAAAACAAGAATCTGAGATATTGTTGACAAACAGCAAATCACTCATTTTTTGCTAGTGTAAATTAATATTGGAAAAATGAACTATTGGGATGCATATGGGGGATGACATCCAGGAGATAACTGCTCTTCTGTGGTCAGTTCACACTGCACTACCATTACCAGGAAAATATTGACAGATTTTGTGATATTTGAAGGAGTCACCAGGATAAAGAACAGTCAAAACTGAAGGAAAATTGAAAAGCTGAAAGCTAACCTATCCTAGTTACCTCATTTTTGATAAAACAGCAGGCTAGGATATTACCCTACAAATATTAATGAAAAAAACCCTCCGCGTTTCTTATGGAGAAAGCTTCAGTATGTCAGGTCCTTCCAGGAAGACAGGATGGAAAGGCTGGTGGTGATGAGGTCCACCATGAGAATGGACAAGATGCTGTTCTGAAAGGAGGGAGTCAGTCTAAATGTCAGAAATACTGGGAGATATCTTGGGTTGTGAATAATCTGCTCAGATACTGGTAAGAGGTCTCTCATTTAGGGCTTTTAAACCAGCCAGTGCCACAGGGGATTATCCTGAACTGGCAAAGAAATAGCCTGGATGACCTAATCGATTTTCCATTTCTAGTTTCCATGAGTCTGTAATTCTGTGATTTTTTTTCTCTGTTGCTCTTCATATGAAAAACTTATCCACGAGCCAGGTTGGGTTTTTGGGGTTTTTTGTTTGTTGGGTTTTTGGGGGTTTTTTTGTTTGTTTGTTGTTGTTGTTGTTGTTTTGTTTTGTGGTGGGGGTTTTTTTTCAGAAATGTCTGGTCATTGGAATTCCTGTTTAAAATTTTGGTGACACTTTTTGCTTTTGTCAGCCTTGGCAAGGAGGCAGGGACAGTGCATGTGATCCACTGAGGAGAACAAAATGTCAAAACGCAGTTGTGGCACGAGAAGAGGCGGCGAAGTTTGGAGTTGGGAGTCTATTTTTAGTGGCTAAAGATTGTTCCAAGGTTAAAGGAACATACAATTCTAGGGGAAGGTGGAGGGAATATTTGCCCTCCCTGGAGGGAATCCAAGAGGATTGCAGAATAAGAGGTCAGAGGAGCAAAGGGAGGGGAGGGCTATCTGTGACACAGCTGTTTTAGAAAACAGAAAGAAAAAAAAATTTGGATGGTAATCCCTTACGCCATATCCCACTGAAGCATTTTTCAAAGTGGTGGAGTGGAACAAATGTACAGTCATATTTAAGGCATTGGACCACCTACATCTTAACAGATCCGCAAATTGACGTTAATGAAGCCATTTATGTTTAAAAAAAAAATTTAAATTCAGCTGGAAAAATAGAATGAATGCTGAAACACTGGCTTACTTGTTCAAACCAGCTTTCTAAAGCAGTATTTGATATGTTTGCTGGAGAAAAGAGCAGAAAGGACAAAGCTGTCTAAGGAAGATGTATCTCAGGCAATAATTTCCTTCAGCATGTTTCTGACCAACAGTGGAAGACCTTAGGTTGTATCAATGACAAATGCTTGCACGCAAAAAGGGAAACAGCAGTTTATTTTTTGGCAGAAAAACGAACATTTGTGCAGTGTAGGACCCTTTTGGAGGCATTTACTGGAGATGAAAATTGCTAATGCAGCAAGATCTATTCACCGTAAATTAGCGATGCCTAAACCGGGAAAATATTGTGATTTTTTTTCTTTTCTTTTTAAGAGGCACTTGCAAACTACATAGCTTCATATGGTTTTCTTCTTGTATTTATTTAGAAAATTAAAACTACAGTAATTTTTTTCTTGTGAGTCTATTTTGTTTACTCACTTTTTCGAAGGGAATGTAGCAACTCAAAAGTTGAATCAGGAAAAGGCACAGGAGCTGCCTAATTTTGCTACATTTTACTTTCCCGTCAAGGACTGTAGGCTTTCTCCAAGGAAATGCGTAGCAAATGATTAAGCTACGTATGAAAAACAAAACAGTATGTGTTATCCAGTGTGTGCACAAGTCAAACTGTTTTTTATGCGGGTTAAGAACGTGCTCAGAATTATTTCTTTTCACCTGCCAATCCGCAGTTACCCACACAAGTTTGGGATGTGCGTACGAGTCTTTCAAAGGTTGTCCTCTGTATTTGAGGATAGAGCAGAAAGCCAATATTGTTCATTCGAGGGCTATTTTTAATGGGTACATACAGAGAGCTCTCTAGAGTTGCCATAAATACCCTGTTTGCTTTCTTTGTTTCTCTTTCATTTAGCTGCCTTGGTATCAACCAGACTATTCTTCTAAAACGTTTTACTATATCCCTGCTGCTCCCTTCAGAGGAGGAAATCAGGGAAGTACATTTGCAGGGGGAAAGGCATATTTATTCAGCAACGAGTAACTTTTAAAAATAGTTAAATCAATTTAGAACAAACTTTCAGCAGCGAACGCTCACCTCTGGACAGAGATCAAGAATGGAAACTCTCAGACCAGAAGGAATTTGTGCAGGATGTAATGAGGAATAAAAAAAAATGTGAGTGGGTCTGGGGGGTGCCAGGACCGAAATAACGCCAGGTCACCCCAAACTGCCAGGCAACGCGCTGCCTTTTCTCCCTCTCACGCAGCGCACAAATGTATAACATTTCGCTGAGAGTGTGAAGTGCAAACCCAAGCGCCCACAGGATTAATTTACATGCCCAAGTGGGGACGTGCTTAAACAATGCGGCTCTACCCTGAAGTCCTTTGGTCTGTCACACGTATGCAGAAATTCGTATGCAGGCATTCCAGTGCCTACAGAGCATTTTCTTGTTGTAAAAGGCACGTGTGATATTGGGCTCATTACGATGAAACATGTGAAATTAGATCCTCCTTTCTTCCTGCTCTGTTCTGCTTTTCTTTCTGCTGAGTGTCAGAAAAGCAGATTATACTCGTTCAACCGCTGCCCGCAGCGTCGGAGCTCAAGCTTATCTGCGTCTTCTTTCTTTCTTTTTTTTTTTTTCCTTTGGAAGTTTTTGGCTCCCTTATTCAGAAGCTCCTGAAAGAGAGAAATTCTCCTAGTGCAGAGAAGCATTTATGTACTGGAGCAGAGGGCTTTTTTATTGTTTTGCAAAGCAGATGTTATGTTTCTCACCAAAGCAGCGCCGATCTTTCTCCTGTGCCCGTTCTCCAGGCTGGCATGTGCGGACTCCAGGGGCTCTGCTGACCACTGTCCCTCACACCTGGGACTGCAGAGCCTGCCCACACCAGGGGGGCTTTGCAAGAGCCTCCCCAGCAAGCGGGGGAAATGCCTTCCAGCAGCTCCTCTCACCTCATAAAAGCCGGGGTGTGAATTACCAGTGCACGTGGGAGACCCCGCAAACTCTGGGGACACCAAATCTCCTCTGTTCTCCCACCACCAGTGCCCTGAGTCCTTGGCAAATCCTTCCCATTGCCATTTTGGCAGCAGCAGCGTTCCCTCCTTGGATGCTCCTCTCCCTTTCATGATCCCAGTGTGCTGCTGGGGACTTGCAGGCTGTGACACAAGACGAGCAGATCAGTCCCGACTTCCTATGGCTATGCATAATTCTTGGTGCACGCAGCCCAGCCGATCGTTAAGTGTATGGCTTTTAGGGTCATGCTTGGCACAAGCGGCCAAGAACAGAGACAGGGATTTGCAGACAGGAGGCGGGTGGTGGAAATACTAAGCAAACCATCATAGGTGCTTGGGGTAATTGCTGCCAAAGATCTCAGCATCTCTGGGAGAGAGACAGCAATTGCCATAGTGCAGAAGCATGCAGCAGTGAAGGAAAGGCCCAAGACAAAGTCATGGCCATGTCAGATGTTTGGGCTCCTCAAGGATAGATAGCACCTGCCTCCCTGGAGAAAAAATGCGGGGAATTGTAGATGCCTTTGTAGCGTTGACTGCCTTATTAGGTTAAAGAACCCCTGGCTTGGCGTTTGCTTGTGGGTATCCCATTCCCCTTGCCCAGCAGGAGCTGAGGTATGCTGAATTAAGATGATATATTCTCTGGACAGGTGGAGAAGGGAATCGTTTCTTCAGACAGGAGGGGAAAAAAAAAATTGTGGCTAGAAAGTTTATCCCATGTTACAGAATAACCATATCATTGGATACCAGGGAGTTATAAATTTATTATTATATATGGTTTCCAAGTTTGTTGTATAACTGCAAGCTTGCACAGTGTGTTTGCAAATCAGAGATTTGTGGATCCCAATGGTAATCACACATATCTGCGCACCCTAGTTCATCCAGGATGGACAGGCAATGAAAGGATGGCATTGCTTAAACATTCTCTGGATCCAAATGTGAGGAATGTCGAACTCCAAGTCTTGTAAAATGCAATGCCGTTGTTGCCTTTAACATGATGCCTGTTAAAGATGTGGTTCCTGGAGGTCTGGGTGTTATTATTTTGCCTGGGAGAAGGTGAAAGAGGGAGGAAAGAAGAAGGCAAAAAGAGAAAAAGTCTCAGGATAGTTTGACCTTGGTGTTTTATAGCTTCAGAGGCCAGTGGCTCGGGCAAAGATTTTAGACCTGGCCTGCAACATCTCCATCAGATATCCTGGTCCCTGGCCCGGATGTCCCCAGCAAGGGGCGTGATGAAACAGCCGCTATAACCTCTTGGCTGTAGATGGTGGGAGGTGACAGTTCTCCTTGGGGGTGAGGGCATTTGCTGCTTGGGAAACTTTCAGCTTTTCTGAAGAGTGAAAATCCCCTGAGGGCTGGGGGAGCTCAGTGGGGAAGGAGATGCTGCTGCAAGGGGGTCAGATGGCGGAACAGGAGCATTTCTGGCAGCTAACCACACTGGATGGCTTGGTCCTCCTCAGTGGGGCCTTCATCTTGGGTACCAGCAGGAGATGCCATCACGTCAGTGGCCCTACAATCTACATTGCAACAGAAAATTTGCTCTCTATGCAGTCCTCACAAGGAAGCCTGGCAGATGCTCACCAGCATCCATCTGTTGCATGTGCCGGGGAAATGCTCCCACCCCAGATACTTTACCCCACCAGTGATAACCACCCCTGACAAACCGTGGGCATCCACAAGACAAAACATACACCTTTTGAGTTGTCATCGTTCCTGTTGGTGGCTCACAATGGGCAGAGTGTGATGTGTTTACACACTGTACGTGAGTAAAAATACCTCTCTGTGTCCCCCCAAAGCCATTAACGCTCTGAGGAGTCAGCAGATGAACTGGAGTGGTTAAACTCATTAACATCAGGTTAACTCCCATTGTGAAGCTCCTGGCTTGACATCAGAGGGCAATAAAACACCAAGCGCAACATGATGACTGTTATGATCAGGAAATTTGGGACATGTGTCATTAGAGGGAACAAACAGGGCAGCAGAGGTGTCTGGCACTAACGCTGCTGAGTGTTCGTTGCCATACACTCCCCCTCCATGTTCCTCTTATGCCCTTTATCAGCTTCCTCCGATGTTGGGTGCAAACAAAGTCTGGCCCTTACCTGAGGGTCAGAGAGATGAGAGACAGTGTTAGACAGGATATTCCCAGCATTTTCAATGCTTCCTCTTTGGTGCGTTATGAATGTCTGACTGACACGGCCAAGCGAAAGTGCTGCGGGTTCCCGCGGGACCCGTGTGGCCGTAAAACTCACAAACATAATAATAACAAAGTCATAAATTCTGACCTGTGGTACAGTCCGAGTCAAATAACAGCTCCCCAGCTGTGGAATATGTGCCCTTGTTGTGTGAAGGTGGCAGACCCAGGGGTAAAGTTCACCTCGTATTTGTCAGGTTGTGTAGAGCCAGGCCTGGTTAATGATCTCAAAGCAGCCAAAAGCCCTGGCAGCGGGACAGATGCCCAACCGTGTTTTTAGCCTGTTATGATTTACCGATTATTTTGTGAGGAGCCAAAGCTTAAAAAAATAGCCGATGAGGGACAGATAACGGAGCCAGGGTGACAAGTGGTGGAGATGCCCTTCAAAACACCCAGGTGGTAGGTTTATCCCCTTCAAAACACCCAGGACCTTTTATCTTCAGAGCTTTACCCAGTCCCTCAATGTCTTCAGGGCACGAGGACTGGATGGAGCCCAAGAAGAGGTGTGCAATAACCCATGCCTGTTTCTGCATCTTTCTGCAGTGATTTTTTTCCAGCTACAGCATTGCAACCCCAAACCCCTGAAAGACATTAGGAAAGATCCAGACCTTACATAGAGGCAGGGAGCTGCACTGGGTGAATATTAGGGAAGCCTGACAGAGCCGTGAGTTAATTCAAGTCTTTCCCAACATAGTAGAAACAGAGTTCAACACATGGAAACCCCCCAAGTAGCCCACGCCTCCCTTTAAGATGTGCTCAGATGGGCTGGTAACAAGGAGATGTGCTTAGGAGAGGCTGAGGAGAAAGCTTGGTAGCATCAGCCATCCTCAGGAGTGGATTTTCCAGGGAAAAGGGACTTGGGAGACTACTTCTTCATCCCCCCATCTCCTCTGTCAGACTGGGATGGCGTCTACCTCAAGCCTCAATGACAAGCAGGAGCGGGCTGTTCGCCATCCGGAGAAGGAAGGACGAGATGATTTGGTTTTTTGTGTGTTTTTCTTTCCATGTCTGCTACTTGGAAGGAAACATGTCTGCTTTTAGAGAACAATGCTGCCCAGGGCCGTGGGAGTGAGTTACTGATGTGTGCGAATCCTAACCCGGACCCCGTTCCCAGGCCAACCCTCGGCGGTGCTCGGCTATGCACCGTCCCCTTGCAGTGGGTTAAATGCTAAATGAGGGGGGGCGGGGGGCCATTGGGAAGTGCAGCCCCTTCCCCCTATAAAGGGATGTGGCACTTGCTGCCCCTGAGCTGCTGTAAACAGGGATGCTCCAGGGCTTCTTGAACACCCCCAAAATCCCCACTTTCCAACCCATGGCCTACCCCACTGCCTCTAATTCTTCCTGTCCTTCTCACCCCAAATGCTTTCCTTTGACTTTTCTGACAGCTATTTCTTCTTGTCTTCCCCATCCATACACTGATAGACTAATGTAGACAATAGAACAGGGATAGAACAGCCACCAAACATCTTCCTCATCTGCAACCAAGTGCAGCTAAGTCAGATCTCCTCACCTTGAGACAACACAATGCTCTCAACAGTTGTGAAATTCCTACCACACTTCCCACGTCGGTATTAATCCCATCAAGTATGGCACATCACCCTTCTCCAAAACCCGCCTTTGGAAGCAGGTAGGGCTCCACATTTTGTCACAGTGGTGTTTAGCTGCTACCAGCCTCCAGTCAGGTCATGTTTTGGGCCAGTGTTCTTCAGCTGTCAAATTTTGAAGTGAAGCAATTTGGGTTGCAACCCGCTAACTCCGCATGCAATGACTGCTTTGTTGTAGCTCAGGGGTATAAAACAGCATTTTAAGGATTCCCAATCTGCTCTCCAAACAGGTCTTCTGGCTAAAAGCACTTGGCATAAATTAGGGGATGCTCAGATAGGCTGTAATTTCCATCTAAGTCTGAGCAATGCAGGACTGGGAGCAGGAGGTGGTTTAGAGGAGTCATTACCAAATATGATTAAATTGGAGGTATTGAGGTGAAGGGGATCGACAAGAACTGCAAAGATGTCTTTGGCAGAGTTTAGGGAACTACCCACGATGTCCAGGCAAGTACTGAGTTGAGAAAATACATTCCAGCGACACAGACTAACCAGGCATTTTATGCATTTTGTGCCTTTATCATCACCTCGTAGCTCCCCAGTTCATACCTCGCGGTCCTTTGAGCCCAGCTGTGCCCAGGGGTGGGGAAGGCTGCGGGGAGAGGCTGCCTCCTCTCCCAGCGAAATAAAAACCTTTTGGGATCCCTTAGGGTGATCTTTAGGGTCTACAGATCACCGTTAATATAAACTGTGGCACTGGCACATCAGGGAGTGCTTAAACAAAGCACCTTAACATACCCACCCCGTCTTCGCCCGGCGCGCTTCTCCTGCCATCCGCCTGCCCGAGCCTGCCTATTGCAGCCTTGAATGGGGGCTTAGTTTTAAGGATAAACACATCCATCACAAAGCTGTTTGGCATACGCCGGCGCTGGCACTCTCATCCCCTCCATGAAACCCCTTTTGAGGACTTTCTGTCCGGAGACCGCATCTCTGCTCTGCTTTCCATTCCCCAACCTGCTTTTTCCAACTCTCCCCAAGCGTCATCCCGCAGTTTACCAGGAGGGGGAAGAGCTGCGGGAAAACAAGGGGCACTTTAACCCCTATTTGAAAGCCATAATTCCCTCCTGGTTTAGTATATTTAGTTTGGGCACAGTTCTGAAACAAAAGGTATAAAGAAGCCAAGTTGTTGGGGCAGGGGGAGGGAAGAAAGTTGGTTTGATTTTGAGAGCCTTGGAAGATCATTAAAATTTCATAACGGCCAGAAAAAAAAAAAAAAAAAAGGTTGTTTGCTTATAAGGTCTCTAGTGTTTTAAGAGCTAGAGACAAAACTGCCGAGCAGTATACTCCAGTTTATCCTGTGGAATAGGAAGGAATGGCCCCAGACATAATTACAAGTAAGTAGTGCACTGAGAGAGGGGAAAAAGCTCAGGAAATCTGATGTCTAAGAACCTCTTTTCGCTGGTGTTTAATCAGTTCGCCCGGTTGTTTGTTTGCGTTCTTTTGCCATCTGCCTCAGCCGTAACGGGTCGGATCCTTTGATGGTGAAAGTGCGGGTTGGGAAGAATTTTTGCTTCTGAAATTTGGTGCGGCTTAAAGCAAAACCCGGGAACAAGGGTGAAATGTGAAGCTTGTTTTGTGAGTGTACTGAGCTGCAAGCCCGAGTGTGGGGTTTCAGCGGTGGTCTCGCCGCTTATTGACTTGTGAGTTTTTATCCACTGAACAAGCAACGTGAGAGAGATTTGTACAAAAGGAGGGAAATGATATCTCATTAATATTTCTACCTAGCAAAAAACAAAAAAAAAAAAAAAAGAAAGGAATAATAACATTAGCGGTTGTAAAGCAGCAGGGAGATGATGATGAATGTTAGGCTGTGTATGAAAACTGTACAAGGCCATATAGTTTTCAAAAAAAAATGTGCTATTTCTGTTCTTTAGCTTCACTCCTTAAAAATATATTAGCACTGAAATGGTATTTAAAGACTGAAAAACAACATTGGCAAAATATTTCTCTGAAACACAGAGCTGTCGATCTGAAAAACAAAATCAGTCGTAAATCATAGAACACATTAACAGCTGCAATATAGAAATTGAACATTGTGAAATATCCTTCTCAGTACAAAATAACATTAACAACCAGTGTGTTATAGCGATACAAACACTAGTAAAGGTATTATTTTGCTATCGAGGTTGCAGATATCAGTTCTGTTTTAAAATCATGGTTTAGTACTTTAAAAAATCATTACTAGTGAAAACCTTTTTCTATGTTACATCATACTTATTTATGAAAAGTGGAAACTTATTGTGTTATATTTTATTATAAGCCTACTTTTAGTTGTCTGTAATTTGTACATTACTATACTTATCAGCATATTTCTTGCAGTAAAAGATAACATATCTTAATTTTCTATTTTGTTTTACAAAAATAAAACCAAACCAAAAAAGCCCAGAAAAAACTTACTTATGCTTTCCTGTACTGAAAATGATTGCGAGGTAACCTGCAAGCTGAACAGAAAGAAAACACACTGAATTATTTCTTTAAAGTGCACAATATTTTCTGCGTGTTTTAATGATTAGAGCATTATGCTTCTGCTGTGTATACCTAATGTGCATGCTTCATACCCCCAAGAACAACTTTATGTTTAGGGGAAGCATTTTTAAAGGTATATATGGCTAAATTAAAAATGAAGTCCCATTATCTTTTGTGGGATTTGTGCTCCTAAAATCATTAAGTGCATTAAGTTGGTCATGTTCACCCCACAAAGAGAATTAATTGTTCTTTATTAGGATACAGTTTTCTTCTTATTCTTCCATCTTTTGAGAATAGATCAGCTTCCTTTTCAACTTTTACCCACACAATTGTGCAAATAAAACACTAAGATTAATTCTGTAGATTTTACATATGTAAAACCTCATCATTTTTTTAAGGAGTTTCCCAGATAGGAGGCTGATCCAGACCATGTTGAAGTTAATGAGTCATTTCTATCTGTTGTAAAGGGATTTGGATCTGAATACTGGACTCCGTACAAATTGGAGGCTGTACTTCCATAAGAACATGAATTTTATCATTTTGCAAAATCAGGAATAGTTACCCGTGGAATAGTTTAGACTATAACGGAAGAGTATAGTTTGGTCTGATAATGATAATCTTCCCCCATGTCCTTTGGACTTATCGCTGGCTTCGTGGCTAACACAACACGTGTCAGCTTATTTCTCACCCGTGTGTTAATAAAAACACTCTGCTTTGGCATAGTGTTTGCTTAGAAAAACATAACAAAATTTTAACCTGACTTTGATTTTACTATTTTTCGAAAATAGACAATGGTGTTACTCATATAAAAGTTCGTTCCACATTCGGGTGATTAACAGAGTAGCCTGAAATCTCATTACCTTCATTAGAAAACGGAGAAGTCTGAGGGCTTACAGGAATTCTGAAGTCAAAGAAGGTTCAAGTGATTTTTGCCTCCTTTTCTCTCTTGCTTTTATGCTTTTTACTCCTCGCTGTCGCGTTGTGCGTGCCTTTTCACAAAGCTTTCATTCGGAGCAGGGAGGAGGGTCTGAAAAGGGTTAGCTTAGACTGAGCATAATATGGAAACAAGGACTATGTTGTCACATCAAGTTTGCTCAACCCTTAAAATCTGCCGTGGGTCTCCATGTCCTGCCATAATGCAAATGAGAATGTTCTTGCTGGGAACATGTCATTCCCGTGAACGTTAAACGCTGTCATGCAAGCCTCGTGGGAGCAGGCTGCAGCAAGTCCTCCTGATTTAAGAGCTATTACTGATGCTGCTATTATTACTTTACAGGGGTACAGCAGGGATTCACAACCTCAGTTCTCAACCTTTCCCTTATTTCTACATGGAAGGAAGCGGAGTGGCAAGGCTCCTGGCTAGACACATTTGTTGTCCCAGTGTGTAGGAATAATTGGAGGAAGGCTCCTGTTATGGAGTTTCACTCATATAAGGAAACTCCTTCGCATCGTTTTTCAAACAGAAAGCTTTAAAAATGTGACTCCTGATTAAATGCCCCAGTACAGAATCAGTGGGTGCACTTATTTGCACATGCTATAGATGATAACACCATTTGTGAGCCCAGAAAGCTTCTGGGCTTTGCTGACCTGGACAGCTTGTGGTACAGAGAGGGTCTTATAGCTGCTGGTGCAAAGGGCAGCCAGCACTGCAGCATTCCTCTCATAACTTTCCAAGTGAGGTGGGCCACCCCAAAAAGTCATTTGAAGAGTTGGCTGAGGATCAGGCTTGTATGGGAGAAGTGAAAAGTTGGATTCTACTTAATTTCTGTTCTTTCTGCGGGTTTATTCAGGCATAATTCACCGACTCCCAGTGGCAAAGAATGAAAGAGAAGCCAGAAGGGCAAAGAGTGGTGGACCATTCCCAACAGCATAACCAGTACCACCAACTTCCCACTGAGCTCCCACCCCAGCACAGAAATCTTTGCTGGCTCAGGGATGCAGTTCGCAACCTCTCTGCTCCAACACTTGTAAATAAAGACCTTTTTATCTCTGGGTTTTCATATTCAGAAGAAAATGATCTCTGGCCATGAAAAACACGTCTTTCAGTAGCTCTGCTGAGGGCGTACCAGCCGAAGCCTTCAGCATGGCATGGAAACGCATACTGAAGGCTTGGAGCCATAGGTATGCCCTTTTTCTTCTCTTTATCCATTACACTTGATCCTGACACAGCCGGACGTATGTTGTTCTTTCTGGAGGGCGGCAACTCAGAAAATGCCAAATATCTGATTTATTTGTGGTTAAGAAAACGGTCCCTGCATGAGCCGAAAGCTTCCCTCCTTTTTGCTAGAGTACCTGCCAAAATCCTTACGCTCTCAGAACCTTTCTGCAGCGCTGGCGTTGTTATTGTGGCTCCAGCACCCCTGGAGAGGCTGAAGCCCCTTATCCTTACGTGTGCCTTAGCGCAGCCTCTGTCTGCAGCAGAGGCAGGACTGGGGATGGGGATGAAGCAAAGACAAATGAGGTCGTAATAGGTTGGGGAGCAGATGTAAAATCCAATCCGCCAAATTCGGCAGAGAGGCAGCCTGCCCTCTCCTACTCCCAGCGTAGTCTTTTCCTTTTGACAGTTTGCTGAAAGGACCTTCATTGTGTGTTACTTAACACATCTGTGAATTTATTGCAAGCTGAGGCTTTCTGTTTTATATCGCAGTGGCGCAAGGAGAAGATGCGGAAGAACAATTCATCCCAGATCTCTGATTCCACGCTGCATCCAAATGCGGTAAAACCCTGAAAAGCACTGACGTAGGAGAGCACTGCTTGTCCCGGCCTGATCCTGAATGACACTGACACCCACTGACTTTTCCCTGTAACAGATGCTTAGGGAAAAAGGGGAGAAATTGAACAAACAGTAGAAAAAAAGCAGGCTTATTTCCAAAAACGCCTTTTAAATACAGGACCCTGTGCTTGTGTGGAAGGGATTGAATACAACACCGTCCAGATTCCTCACGTGTGCATGTCTGCTTTTCCTGACTGTATTACCCTACTGTTTGCCCGACAGAGAATAAGGAGAAAGGGAAAGAATAAAGCCTTCCCAGCACAGGAAAAAAGCTCAAATCTCAGCGTCTCAAACTCAATACAGGAGCAAAGAGGGAGGGTGCGCTGCAGAGAGATTTTTCCCTGGATGGTTATCCCACCTGTGCTCTTTCGCTGCCTGCTGGACACCCCCTTGGTGCTGCCTGGCCAGGGGCAGTGCAGAAGGGGACAGCCAAGGCAGCCTGCCCCTCCTGCCCTCCCCACCCAGCAGTTGCACTGGAAGACAGCTGATGGCTGTGTTGTGCTATAGCGGAGGCATTTTTCCGCCGGACAGCAGGCTGCCGACTGTAGGGCGTCCGTATCCTAACGCCTTCCCCTGCCCTTTACCTTATTTAGCCCTTCGCGATCGGCCGTAATGAAACAATGTTCACAACAGCAAGAACACAAAATAGCTCATGATGTGCCTCAAACTGTGACAAGAGAGTATCCGATCCTCCCCAAACACAGACCTGCTCACTTCAAAGGGGGTAATATTTAGAGAGTAATCAACATTGCGTTTTATTCCCCTTCCCGGCCCAACATGCGTATTTGCTCAGCCACGCTTTCTGCCCCTCCAGAAAATCCATCCCAATGGCTCTGGTGCTATGGGGCTGCACGCCCCACCACCCCAGTGCCAGGGATTTGCTCCTGCCTCACTTTATTTATAACCACCGAGTCTGGGCAGGGCTACTGTTATTTATGAAACAGGCTGTTCAGCCTGGAGAAGAGAAGGCTCCGGGGAGATCTTATTGCGGCCTTCCAGTCCCTAAAGGGGGCGTACGCGATAGCTGGGGAAGGACTTTTTACTAGGGCACGTAGGGACAGGATGAGGGGGAATGGGTATAAACTGGAAGAGGGCAGGTTTAGGCTAAACATTAGGAAGAATTTTTTCACTTTAAGGGTGGTGAGGCACTGGCACAGGTTGCCCAGAGAGGTTGTTGAGGCCCCATCCCTGGAGGGGTTCAAGGCCAGGCTGGACGTGGCCTTGGGCAACCTGGTCTAGTGGGGGGTGCCCCTGCCTATGGCAGGGGGGTTGGAACTTAATGATCTTCAAGGTCCTTTCCAACCTAAACCTTTCTATGATTCTATCGTACTGTTGATCCAGGTTTCTGGTTTTTCCACTGCACTTTCTGACTTAGCCCTTTCTCCCGTGTAAGCGAGCTAAGAAACATCCTCCCTGTCTTGGGGATGGGGAAATAGGAGCAAACAACCCAATTGCAGTCTGAAAGTGAGACCTATAACCCCCACAAGGCACAAGATATCCCTCTTGCCATCCATTTCCTGATTGCAGCATTTCAGAATGACCGACTGGGGAGAACCAAATTTCTTCAGTTCTCAGATACTATGATAAATATTTAATAAAGAATCAGATGAAAACCGAATGTTGCTTGTATTATTTTTTTTTCTTAGGTCGGCATCTGTAGCTTCTCGTGCTGTTATTTATGAAACAGCTTTATTAACTTATTACGAAAGCGGGCATTTGTTATGCAGTAAATTTAAGTTTCATAGTCAATGGATGTTTTGTGGCCTGGGAAAAAGTAAACACAAGCTGAAAAAGTCACTTATTCCTATTCTTGTTTTGGCCCAACAAGAATTAACATCAGATGTGTAAATGGTGAAATTCCTTGAAGGAAATGCATCTCCTTTGTTAGCAACTGTTAGCTAGAAACACCAGAGCCTCAGATGATGTAATAGCCAGACGTCTGCAGACTTTAAGAACAATTGTAATTTATTTCCAGGAATAAGAGGAAATTTCTTTCTACTTCTCTTCCCACACCACTCCTCCTAGCAGGGAAAGATGCTTTCCAAGGCATTTCCACAGTCACTAATGCTATAGACCTGTATGGGTCACTCCACTCGACAGATAGATTGGGATCTAACATCAATCCTAGGAAAAATTGAAAAGAAGTCATAATATGAGAATGGAGATGGACTGGTGAGAACACGCTGCTGATAGTACTAAATTGTTCAGGGGCTAAAGATGAAGGCTGACTGTGATGAGATGCCAAAAGTCCATCTGGAAGTACATGGCTGGGTGATAAAACATCAGGTAAAATTCAGGGTAGATAAATGTCAAGTGATGTACATGAGGGAGCAGGGTTCTGGAAATCCTCTGCACTAACTCTAACTATGTTATGCTCTAAACTAACTCTGATCATCGAGGAGAGTTAGAGCTGTAATAGAGAATCCCATAAAACTGGATATCCTGTGAAACAGATCCTATCTGCAGGTCTCAGGAAGCAAAGTGAACATCAGAAATTATTAAGAAATTATGTATTAAAAAAAAAAAAAGTGGTTTTATGTTATAAATCTTTGGTCCATCTTCACCTGAAATACCTAAAATGTTCCAGCTCCTAAAGGAACTAGTCAAACTGGAACAGGCTTAGAGGAGGGCGCCAAGGATAATTAAAGACTTAGAAAGGCTTCAGTGTGAGAACGATTAAATGGACTAGGTTTCTTCAGCCAGAAAAGAGGTGACTGAGAGGATATGATGGAGTTCTCAGGAATTATGAGTGACAAGGAGAGAATCGCAAGCAGCTGTTCGTTGTTTTTTCTTCTCATACAAAAACTCAGAAGCATGAAATTAAGCTGGTAGCTGGCAGTTTAAACCAAGAAGGAGCAATCCTTCTTGACACCATGCTTAGTCATCTTGTGGAACTCCTTGCCACAGGATACTGGGAGTGCTAAAAGTTTACTGGATACATTCATGAAAGAAAAACCCATCGGAGGTTTTTAAAATCCATCTGGGTTTTGCATTAAACAGAAAGACGCCATGTCTGGTTCAGAAAGTGCCTGAGCCAGAAACCACTGTAGGTTGGGCAAGTATTTTGGGGGAAGTATCTCTGTAGAATTGACCTACATTTGTACTCTTTTCTGGGCTTTCACTACAGTTGCAGATAGGAGGTTATTTGGCGTGGACTTCCAGTCTGACCTGCTAAAGCTGTTCATATCTTCTTGTGAGCCTAGACTTCGAAGTGATAAGTAATTCCAGACAAATGTATTCCTTATGTTCTCTCTTAAATCTAATAATAATGTTAAATATTAAGTCAGGCGATGACAAGCCAATGCGTAGTGGCCTCAGGTCTTGGACTTCTCCTTTCCCAGTTCTTAGTTTCCTTTGCAATGGGCTAAGATGACCCACAGCAACCCATGGATGCTGTGAGGGCATGTACACATGGGTGGACCTCAATGGCCCTGTGCCATTCTTGACACCACATACCTGTGGCAGAGCAACCAGGAGACAAGGTGAGTTAGCTAACGCACAGCAGGACATTAACAAGGTTGATGTGGTGTCTAGGCTCACTTTGGCTTTGCATCTGAGTATCACAGGAGCAATGTTTGGATCTGTCTGGTCAGGGAGATGTGCCCAGATTTTCTCCTACTACTAAACAACTCTCGTGCTGATACAGCAGTTGGAGCTCAGAGCCTTTTAGCGGGGAGCAAAGCTAGTTTAAAAACGCTACTTTTGGCTCTAACCTAGCAGAAGACCTCCATAAGAGGTACTGACACTCTTGTGACCAGCTACTCCAACTTCAATTGCCTGGCCAGGAAGTTTAAAATAGCTACATTGGGTTCTGGGCAAATATATCTGTATTTTAGTGAAGCATTTGATAGTCTCATAAAATCTTATTTGAAAGATTGACTCAATCTGGCCTGGATAAAGTACTTGTCTGTGGTCTCTGCATTGGCTGAAATACTATAAACTAAGATAAATTTCAACATGTCAGGTTTGAGGAAAGGAAGGAGGTTCTGGCAGGAGAGGAAAAGGACTTAAGCATAACTTTATCTAATTTCTTCATTAATAAACTGGAAGACACGGCAAACAAAATGCTCACTGCATTTGCAGATGGATGGGAAATGCTTGGGAAAAACACCAGAGCTGAACTACTGGCAAGCCGTCAATAACTCAGGCTAAGTCATCTCCAGCAGAAAGAGCCTACACACATGTAGAGGTAACTGTGTGTGACCACCAATGGGGCAGCACATTTGATCTGTGCTGGGTGTATGATATGGCAGTGGAAAACTTGTCATTTATGGGAACTCCATAAAGAGAGATGAAGCTTAATCGACCAGAGAGATAACAGCTTTCCAAAGTTTGGTAATGGTGATAGTCTTATTTCTTGAATGCTATTCCATTCAGGGAACCTCAGCAAGAGATCAACAACAGAAAGTGAGCTCAGGGAGGGGGCGGGGGAGGAGGAAAAAGGAAAAAAAAAAAGTAATAATAATGATGAAGAGCCAAATGGGAATGGCTTGTAAGAACAGATTAAAAGATCTAAATATGTGTGAGTTGGCCAAATTATGACTAAGAGAGGAATATGATAACTGTCTGCATGTATATGAGGGCTGTAAACCACTAGGAAAGGAAAGAAATTGTTTGATTTGCGTAAGAAGAAATTTAGGAGAATTCAGACTAAGTTAAACAAAGGAAAATATTGAATGAATAACAGGAATTGTTCATAATGGTAAACTTGATCAGAATTTGCAAAACTTTTTATATAAATTGTTCTGAACAAAACATCAAGGAGATGTGAGAAAGCTGCTTGGATGCCCGTTATTAAAGATATTGGCTTCTAATGCTTCCTGTAGCAAGGCAAGAAACAAGAATAATCAACAGTAAAATCAATGGAAAGTGTTTGGCTCTCTTTGTTTTCTGGTGCAGGAGAGCAATGATTTCAGAAAGTTCTGCCAATGATCTCGTTATTAAAAATGTAGTGAGTGCATCCAAAAAGCTCTCAGTCACAAACGAACATGGGTTTCTGAGAGCTTATGGCTGCATCCTCCCTCCTCCTGGGGTTTCAAAATATTTCTCAGCCAACCCTGCCAGAACACACCACCGATGTGCTGTAGTTGGGAGAACACGACAGGAGTGATAAAAGAGGGAAGGAGCATCATTTACATTCCCAGCACAAACATCAGGTGATATAGGACAAGCTGGTCTATGTCCAGTTTTCTTGAAGTGGTTTTTGACCAGAATTCCCAACAAGGTGCCCAAATGTGGGTACCAATTCCCATGTTGTCTTTGTGGTACACCCAAACCACAGGTGGAGTCTATATGTACTGGGGTATGTCCACATGACCATATGGCCTAGCTCTCGTACTGGAAGCCATTTAGAGCTGGCAGGAGGCAACATAACGTGGACTTCCTAGCTGGCACCGGGGCCCGTATTTCTGCCACAAAACCACTTCCATTACAGGAGTCGCAGAGCAAGTCCTTGTTCGCTACAGCATGGGCCATGGTGTGCTGTGTTTCTTGCATGGGATACAACCATCTAATTGACGTGTCCTTGGGGGTTTCTCTTCCAACAGGAACCATGGAGCAGATTGAAGGAGAGCCCTTCAACAAACCTGTTGCACTACTATTTGTTTTTGGCAACAAATAAGTGAAAGAAGCTTCTTAGCACTGAAATGTTGGATAAAAAAAAGCAGATGGGCAGATGAGATCTTGGATCTCCTCCAGACAACAGGACCTTTTCTTGCTAATGTCAGCAAGATCGAGATTTTACTTTGAGAGCCTTGAGTTTCTAAGTCACTGCTTGCTTCTGAAAATCATCTCTTTGGTCTTAAATGACCTGATTTTCTAAAGAACCTGAAGCCTGAGCATTTCCGTTGAAGCTTAAGCAGGGAAGGACAACGCAGTCGACACCTCTTTGAATCACCACACAATTTGTGTCATTTCATTACCACCTTATGCTCTTAAGACAGGTCTTTATCAAATCCCTGGATTGCTGCAAGCTAATCAAATACATATAGGTAGCTGGCATCAGTTCAATAATATGGATTGTGTCAAGACTCAGGATTTTCATATTTCAAAGAATGTTATGATTTTTAAAATCACAAACAGGAACGTATTTATGCACAGACCCATGCTGTGTGCTACATTATCCACTTAGACTCATATTACAAAAATAAGCTGTAAACACTTTTGATGAAAGGATTGGACACTTCGTTTACACCCTGAGAATGGACTTTTGTTTTAATGCCCAATTTCACTTTGGTATTTAACCTTTCCCCTCTGTTTTACATATATTCTGTCATTTCATTCCAGCTTGCTATTTATTTATCTTTGCGCAGGGCAAAAAAAAAGGAAATAACATTTTTTTTAAAAAAGGATAAGTAAATACATTTACAAAAAAAGTGTTCACTCAGCTCTTAGCTAAATGTATGCAGAAAATCAGAGTCTATTTACCCTAAGAGTGTTTTGGTTGGGGTCTTAGGTGATTTCCATTGGCGATGAATGAGCATGAGCTAAAAGCAAAATGAAAAACCTTTTACCTGTCAAGACATTAATTAAAGTTTAATTAGCTCCTGTTTGCATAGTGCTTTGAAGATGTGAAAGCGTTTTGGAAATCCTGTGCATATTATGGCCTGCGCTGGCTACTTCTGGAGTAGTTTTTGGCATTAGAAATATCCAGTATGGAATCAGGGCTTACTGCATCACATCGAGGACTTGCTGTCTAATGCCTATCCGGGGTTGTGATGGCAACGCAGAAGAAACACACATCTTGGCAGCTCCATAAAAGCAGTTTTTTTCATATATTTTTTTAAAGGCTGGAATCCACCCTAGTTGGCTAGGGCTTTCCCACAAATTAAACCTTGCCTCAAGGCCACGCTGTGCTAGAAGTGAGTGCAAGCACCATGTCTCTCCTGGAAGAGCCCAACCCATCCCAGCAAGGATGAGGTCTTCATCATGACATCTGGCTTCTTGGGCACCTTGTGCAACAGAACCCATCCTAAAGGCACCTAAAATAGGGCAAAGGACGAATTTTTGGCATACTTGGGGTCCTTTGCAACCACACTGAAGCTCTTCCTTCAAAGACGGCTTGCACAGAAAAAGAGGCAAGTTGGTATTGGTCAGAAATATTGGCAAAATTATTTCCTCACTCCAGGAGGCCAAACTTTTTATGGATTTTATTGTTCTTTGTAGGCACTGTGGCAGAAGAAAATGTTAAAGGAGAGCTTTGAAGCAAGGAAATAAGCTAGCTGGATGGATATTTATGGTAGGATCTCCTCCCAGCTCTGAGGAACAGGGTGTGAGAAAGAAAATGTAAGAAGTGGGGTGATGGATAGTGCTGTAGGGGTGGGTGCTTGACCATGGGAGAGAGACATATGAGAGTGCCAGGCTGTCAGCTGCATGGAAAAGGAGAACCAGCACCTTGGGCTGAATGGGATAAAGAAGGGACATCCAATAAAGGGATTTCAAAAATGGGGTGACGTGTTCAGATCAGGATCTTTTCAGAAGCATTTGCAGAAAACAGAGTATGAGGGCCTCCTTTCATTGTCTTTCAGACTGATTTCTAGAGTTTCCATAGATTTCTGATAATCATCTGAACTCTTCTGACATTTTTCTGAACCACCAAATTCTTCCCTCTTTTTTTTTTTTTTTTTTTTTTGATGTTTAGCCATCACTAATTGTAAATGAGCACTTTGGCTTCCTTTTCTCCCAGACCTTTAAACTGCCCAGGCACGATTAAACAGTAAAAAATGTCACAGAATTCACAGAGAGAGAGAATAATAGTGAAATCTGTTCCTCATTTTTTTTATATTTCATATGGGATGCGAACCGTTTACTCCATAGTAATTGCAGATGTTAGACCGAGACTGTAATAATGTAGCTGGCAATAACTATTGCTTTACCACAAAAAGCTTCCCAGTAGCATTAAAAAGACAACAGAAACAATAGTTTCAACACATTCATATGTACTAGTATTCTGGAAGCACTCAAGCTACTGATTTATCATGTAAACTTTTGCTGGTGTACGTACGAACTCCAAATATTTTCTCATACTGTTGTTTAAGAGATGACAATCCATATTCTCTTCAATCATGCAATCTCTTAAATTTGCAGACAAGTTTTGCCTTCCCATGGATTACAAAGCTCTTTAATTTGTATTTTCTCTCTATATATTTTTTCCTCTTTGTTAACATTTGTGCTTTCCGGTTTCTTTGCCCTTTTCAATCTGGTGTGCTGGATTGCAATTTTGAATTCAAACCTAAAATTTACTGCAGTCCTTGAAAAGGCTCTTATAGGCTGTCTGGGGTCTGAGCTACCCTGTGCAACATTAATATAGGTGGTATATAAAGCAAATACACCCTAAAATCAACCCTTCCAAGCTGTGGGGATGCTCTTATCACATGTTTTCATGTGCAAGACAAGACCAGGCGCGTATCAGTGTGCCTTCAAAGTACCACATTTTTGTCACAGATGTTTTGCATAAATAAATGGTGTCATACAGGCTGATTAAATCAATACATCTGTATCAACTTGCAGTTCCTGACAGCGTGTTCCAGAGGATATCTTCTGCTCACACTGTACCCTTTGAAATTTTAGACAGAAACAAATAATAATAATAAAAACGCCTTGTTTTTCCCAGGTTAACTTTTCATCTTTATCTAACGATAACAGTAGCTGCACTGATTATGGCAGAGAAAAACAACACACACAGATAATGCGGATGAAGCCGTTTCAGCACAAGGATATCCAGTCTGGTGGTACGGTAAACCGCAGGAGCAGAGCTCAGCTCCAGTGTCATCAGATCCCCAAGCTGGAATGTTCTTGTACTACAATTTAGGTTTTCCAGCCATTCCTTTCTAATCCAATGCTCATACAGAGAAGCCTTATTTTCTTTCCATCCATTGTTGCATATTTGTGTGTTTGGTACAGTAGTGTGAGATTAGGAAATTTCAGTTTGAAAAAGGGCCTGGGGGCTGTGGTTTCTGGTTATGTTCGCATTGCAAGGAGGTCACTTCTCCATTGATACTTGCTGAAAGTAATAAGACCCGCAGCGTGCCAGTAATAATATCACATTGTGTATCTGCTTTGTGTGTCTGGATATCTTCAGAGCCTCTATCTATCATGTGTGTGTGCTTAGTAACGCTATTAACAGTGTGAGATCAGGACTGGGAACTGGGATTTTAGGGACTTTACAGCTACCAGGGGAAAAAAGAGTCCCATAGATAAAGTTCACAGTTTTCTGTTTAAATTAATAACAAGTAAACAAATGAGAAACGTATGATAAAAATAACAACTTTTTGCCCAGAGGACAGACACTCGTTAGGATTTAAAGATCACATTCGCCTCTGGCTGCCCACCTCTGCCTCACTTCCTGGGCTTACATCAACTATGGAGCACTTAACGAGCTGGTGTCAGTATGTCAACGTGTGTCTGTGCCATCGTGAGGTGCAGCAGGTCAACTGATCCACCTGAAGTCAACACGAGCCACTAGCAGGCTGAATTTTGAACCCCTGCTGCCAATTATGCTGATTAGACGTATTGTTATATGGGATTGTACTTGGTCTGGTTTTGAGAATAGCCCTATGCCCCAACCTTGTATCCACAATCATGTTGGTGAATATTAGAAGTAAGCACAAATAAACCCAGGACACAGCACAGCAAGGCATAAGCACTCTTGAAAAAAGCAATATTAACGTTACCTCTGGCTCTTGCACACCCTTGGTGTCAGGTATTGCCAGGACTCCATTTTACAAAATGAGAAAAAAATCTTCTTGAAATCAGACTAGACCGTTTAAAAGTAATAATAGAATTTCTTAGCATTACCCTCCCACAGCTCTTTTTAGGTGGTTTACAGGGTCATCATCAGAGACAGCATCTGAACACCTTTCGTATAAAACAAATAGCAACATAATGCTATAAACGAGCAAACAATTTAGGAAAGAATGAGGGAAAAAGTGTGTCTTCCCTCTCTCCAGAGATACGATGTTTTATGGGTCGTTGGAATATTTCTGCATTCATTATCTGCATCTTGGCTTGGCTGATCTTCAACCCCCAAGTTTTACAGAAATGTATCTCTGTATCGCTATGACCTTCCAAAGACATCAGTCTGGCTAGGAAATCCAGAGAATTTCTGGCATTGAGGGTACTGACTCACTCATTGTTCCTGTTCATTGTCAGTTCAGGAATTTCCTCTGGTTTGGTTGGAAGGAAAAAATCCAGCCAATGGCAGTTGTTGGTATTTTGCTGTTGTTTGCCAGGAGTCTAAACCCCAAAATACTTTCTCTTCTCAACAGCATCATGTTTCTGATTAATCAGGGTCAACTCTTCTTTTTCTCGCCTGACCTCTAGTAGTGACCCCAATGTTCCTTTTAATTTCCTTGATCTATTTGCTACATTCCCAGCCAGGTCTCTGGAGTGTTGAAGATTGAAAGTAATTTCCAAACACCTTCAGCTGTACTCTGATTCCAGTTAAACTGGTCCGAATCAAGACTCACTCTGCAGTAATCACTGGGCAAAATTGACGTGGGAGCCAAACCACAGTTTATAACATTAGGGATTATGTGTTTCAAGAGGAAAAAGAAAGCTCTCACATAATTTCTATAGTATTTGCCTTGCCTTACTAATCCAGATCTCTCCCTGTCTTCCTCATCAGCAGAACGTCCTCTTTATGAAGGTGCTTTCCCAGCTCCCTCAGTTAGAAGATATCAAAACAAGAGAATGGCTGTGTTGGATGGAGCACAGTCATGGGGTCATGGATCAGCTCCTGCATCTCTGGATGTCTCCATCCAGCCTCTACGCCAGACTGACAACAGAGGCTTCTGGGGGAAGAGATGGAGCTGGTCTTATTTTCAACAAGAAAAGACAAACAGCAAGGGAATGGCTCACATCCTCACTTATTAAAGAACATATTTCAGGCTGGATAGCACCCTATCTCCAATTAACCATGCCTTCTCCTAAGGATCAGCTCTGAAAGATGTCTGCTGTTTCAGTTGGCTTGCATCTGGGAGGTATAAACTATATCAGAGATGAGCTCAAGCTGTGAAGTTCGAAGAGAATGGCTGGGTCTGAGCTTGCGGCGCTGTGCTCAGGACCTCAGGAGTCAGATACTGCTCAGCGGGGCGTGGAGGAGCTAGCTTTGACACAGAGGGTTTCTGCACAGGGAGGCCCAGATGATGGATTTGGACTTGAAAATGTAACCATAATATATTTACACCATAATGTATATAATGGGGGGGGATGTTCGTGAAGGAATGCTGGAAGGGGGTTCATGCAATAAGGCATGATTTATGTCAGCTGTGTAGAGGATCTAGCCTTCTTTTATCCCATCTGAAGACCCGTCTGGGAATTCCATCATAGTAGGAAAACAGCGAGGTGAAACGGCACCTCGCTTTAGGTGATCTAACCCCGATCCAGCTCAGTAGCATCTGAGAGCAGGTTACCACAAGCACAGTCCTGGTGCCTGGACTTAAACAGTTTCCATTTCCCCATGAAGACCGGCTCACATTATCCAGCGGAGATGAACGAAATTTCCATTTTGCCATGGTGGGCTCATTAGTTGCAGGTAAAAGTTTGTTATCCTTGCTGGCTAAATCCCTTAAGGGTACTTTGGGTTCATTCCTAGTCCCATTAAAGTCAATGGGAGCAGGATTGGGCTCCAGAAGGTATTATTCTTAATTTAAACATTAATAGTTTAACTCTCTGTTGTTAATAATAATAACCCCTTGGAAAATTCAGACTGAAACCCGTTTCCTTGCTGAATTTCTTTGCTCCCATCAGGCATGCAAACCGGTTTGTTATTGTTGGGTTGCTCTTGAGTGCTTTGGGTTGCACACACTGGTTTGTTATTGTTGGGTTGTCCTTCGGCGCTGGGCCGCGCACACTAACTAATTTGTTATTGGAGTGTTGCTCTAAGCTACGCACTCCAGTTTATTACTGATGGGTTGTTCACTGTGTGTTGGGCTGCTGTCCTTGTTTTACGATTATTATTACTGAGGTCTTTTGTGAAACTCCTACCCACACAAATAGAAAGGCAGGAACTGTGGCAAATTTAATGCAATGTTTTGGGATTAATCCATTTTTCTTAACTTTTAAAAGGGGGCTAATTAAGGCTTTCAGAATTAGGAAACCTGCTTCTTGCTTTAATATGGTTTAAAATACCATTTCCTTCCCTACTTCCCTTTCTTCCCACATCCTTCTTTTGAAACGTAACTTTTTATAGGTATCCTATCTTCCATCTTAATGCTCCTGTTAGCTTCCCACTGGCCTTTCAGGAAAAACTTCTTTATGGAACATTTCCTTTCAGGTTCAGTGCAAGACCAAGTACTCATGACCCTTGATCTTAATACTTACTTTCTTCTATAATATCTTCATTTCATTTTAGTTCATGTGTTGATGATCATCAGGAAAATGGAAAGAAAAACGATTGGAAAATATTAGTTGGGCAAGAATCTGGCATATTTATATGATATAAAACAGGATTCATCGTTGCCATCATTACCGAACAGCATAAAATTCAATAAAATTTTTATTTTCCCCGTTCCACAAGCAGTGCCACTGGTGATCTGGTAATGCTAATTTAGTGAAACTGAGCTGTTTTACCAGGACAGAAACAACTGCAAAAAAAGACATGATGATATAAAACAACTAAGACCTTTGAAATTACCACTGACTGCCTCTTCTTTTCCTTCGCCAAACTTTTTTTTTTTTGTACTGTTAAGCTTCTCCTGGATTTAAAAAAAAAATAGTTTGAGTGGAGTAGGTATATCATTCTTTGGAAAGGTGAAATAAAAGAGCTACGAAGTGAATAGGGTTCTTTTTCATAGCAGTAATTATTTCACTGTTATATTAATGTATTTAAATAAGGAAGGAGAGGAACTCTCGGGTAATTTATGAAATATCACCTGCAAGACCCATCACACTGCTTCTCTTCCATGTACATAACTGGGTTTGTGTGTGTGTGTGTGTGTGTTTTCAATCCAAGTAAATGACTGTAGAAGCCCAAATGTGAGCAGAGGACACAAGGCTGAAGAGACACCCTCATTGCTAAATCTAACCGCCTGCTATCAGAGCTGACCACATCAGTCCCGTTGAGCTCCATCTCGAAACCAGTTAGGGTTTGATTCTCCATCCCCTCCTCCTCTGGGCACATCTGGACAGCGGTCACGGACAGGACATTCACCGCAGATGTGAATGTGGAAATGCCCTTGCGTTTTTTCTGCATATTGTCCACCAAACCCCAGAGAATAGATGTTTGCAGTTTAGAAAAGGAAGTGATTATTGGTTTTGTTTTAAGGAGAGGCCAGCCAAGGCAGAGCAATTCAACCCTCAAAGTCATGGGCAGACTGGGAGGAGAGCAACCAGGACTAAGCGGTAGGTCTGTCTCAGACCGGCTTTTCAGCTCCGGGCAAAAGCTGACCAAAGACTGAAGAAGCATTTTCACCACCCTGCAGCAGAAAGGTTGTGCTATTGGCGTGGAAGTGCTCGTTGGTCGGAACAGTCGCATCACGTCACGGCTTCATTCTGGGAAGGGAAATACATTTTAAAACACAAATTTCCAAATAGCAACATCCCATGCTCCCTGCGGATGCTGCCGGCTCCTCAAAATAAAAATAGCAGTATCTTTTGATTTTCCTAGCCCAAACACTGCTTGCTTCAAGTCTTTATTTTCCTTTCGATAGAATTCGTTTTCTGAGGGACGCTCGGGCACGGCTGGGGCTGGTTGCCTTCAGCAGCGTGCTCCGTGCCCGAATAAATGGAGCGAGGGGGCTCGGTGCCAAATCCTGCCCTCAGATAAATACTCCTGATGCTCATTGACTTCTCCACAAGCTGCCGGCGCATATCTGAGGGCAGCGCTTGGCCTATGGATGTGTTGCTTTGGTTATTTTGCAATTCCAGGGCAGAAATGGATTTTTCCCTCTCTGAAGGAAAGGAGTTCAGTGCCACATCCCAGCCTGCTGGTAAACCAAGCCCAGCGGGTTTATCGGCGATGGCTTTTAACTACTGGGCTGTGTTGGGATTCTCATGTTTTACAGCTGGGATATAGGATCTCTGATATGAACACCCAAGGATTTATTGGTCCCACAAGGGCTCGGGGTTTTGCTGGCAGTGCAGTTCAGAGAGTCAAGAGAAGTCAAAGGTTATCTTTTGTAGGGTAGTATGGGATTTACCAGCTGACCCTCCCCCCCTCCTCTGGTTCATCTGCTAAAATCATTAACGAGCTTTCCTTTACCCTCAAGAACTGTTAGTGTCTTTTTAGCGCTGCGATCAAGTTACTGACCTCTGCGTTACCAATATACCTTGAGGATTTCAAGAGCTCGAGGGTATTTTCAGTGTTAAAAGGAAAAGCGCGAAGAAAGATGAATAGGTGGGTGCTTTGCCCAAAATTAAGCTTAATGTTTTTCTCGCTTGTTAAAGAGAGGCCTCACTTCTTTATACATTGCCATCTCAAGAGATATTTTTGAGAAAAAGCTTTGCTCTTGCAATGCAATGAAAAAAAAGTCAGAATGAAAGTAGGATGTAAAAATGAATTAATGGTATCATAAATGCTGCACACGGGATGGTGCTCCCCATCCCAGGGAAGTGGGAAGATGCTGTTGTTCCCGCTCAGGAATGATGGGGATATCATTTTGGGGTTCAACCACAGTGCTGGAGGAAGTTTTACGTCTTTCCCAAGCTTTCTGCAGATGACCCCCAGCGTCTGCCAAAGTCCTTCCCTCGCCCTGCCACACACACCTGGAGGTTGACAGCATGATTTTAGGGAAAACCAGCAGATGAGAGTTGCTGCTCCGCTCTCCTGATGGGCTTTTCACCCCTCCGGGCCTTCCATCAGGTCTCCTCGCACAGGCTTCAGCAAGTTTGTTTTCAGTTAAACTCATTTTGGAACAAGACCACCACAAAATTAACAATGAAATAATGAGGATCCTGCACCATCTAGCTGGGCTTTTCTTACCGTACCAAAGAGCAGCTAGCAGAGGTCATTTAAGGCCTCCCGGTGACGTCTCTTCCTCCCTTCTCCCATCCCCTGCCCCATACATCAGTGATCTAATCACTTGTGAAACCCAAAGCAGGGGCTCCAAAGTTATCCCGTTACAAAATCAAGATTTATCTGAACATGAGAAGCCGAGCAGGGTTTTATGATATGCACAGCACCATTCCTTTCTGTTAACCTATTTGTTACATTTATACCCAGGAACTTTTTATCATTCTTGACACCCCTCCATCTGTTCCTCACCATTCAGTAGCTGGGAGTCTTGTTTCACGGGACAGCAAGGATGAAATCACTTCATCTCAATAATGGGTTACAGTAATTAAGTTACTGTTTGAACACTTGGGGTTTTGATCTGCTTTTGGGATAAAGTCCCTGGGCTTCCTTTTCTTCCCATCCTTTGCAGAATTTGACACCCTTATAGCTACTACTCCACCAATTATTGACTTTAAAATTTAATATATTTTCTTTTTCATTCTAATAACAGAAAGAATCTGAATATCACACTTCCTTCTTGTAAAAGTGAGGCAGGGGACAAATGTTCTCAGGCATTAATTATACCCAGATTATCTGATATCAGGATCCAGAAAGTAGGTTTTTAATGTGCAGTATAAAGTGCGAAAAGAAGATGGGGGGAAAAAAAATCTCTTTGTTTTCACTTCAGCGTGAAGCCATTTGGAACCTGTTAGCTGAGCAAAACAGCTCCAAGATGCTATTGATTAATAGCAATTACAGTGATGCAGCAACCAGCTCAGTGACATGACCAACACCTTCTTGCCAACACTTTTAATGATCCAGTTAAAAAGTTAAACTCTGTTTGCACTACATGGAACCCATCAGGAAATTGGAAAATATTGTACATGCTTCGAGCTCTACTGATTCCAGAGCCAGATCCTCCGTGCATGCTGCTTCGCTGCAAGCCCATATTGGCAAAATGCAAGGAAGAAGTTTCTTCATGTCATTCCTTATAGATGACAATATCCAGATACACGAAGAAAGGCTTGTGGATAGAGTTCTGGACACAAGGCATCTGCTTCATTAAATCTGGGTTGTTGCGCTCAGCTCCAGCCCAGTGGATCCTGAACTTTTTGTGGATACCACCACCACAGAGCACATCTTGACTGCACAGTAATTGTCCTGCAAACATCACCCACCACGTGGCAGGATCTGGCTGGAGCTGACACTCTTTGCAGACCAAGTTTTCTTCTCATTGAAGGTCTCAGAGGAATGGCTGAGACTGGGTATCTTCTCCACCCCACAAACCAAGCTCCACCCAGAGCTGCTGGGGCAGGTCTTTGACCAGCAAATGTTTTATTAATTAGAGTCAGGTATGTGCGTGTCAGGTATTGAGCTGTAAGAAGGATTATAAACAGCATCTCTGCAATATGTGAGCATAAATACAGCTAAGTACCTGCCAGGTCCTCAGCTGAGTGGGCTTCTCTCATGGGCAGCAAGTCATCTCCTGAAGAATGTTCTCCTGCCTTCAGAGGGAGTATTTGTAACACAAAGACTGGTTCCACTTGATCGTGGGTGCAAATGTGCTGCAAACACCGTTGCTGAGAGAAAACATGAGAAGTTAAAAAAAAGAAGTTTAGTATTTTGGTACGATTAAATTGAAAATTTTCACTCTTTTGCTCGGTCTTACTAACGTGGCGCTCTGCTGGCTTGAAAGTTCAGTTTTAAAAATGACCATCTCCTGCCTGATTTAGACTCGGTGCCCCAGCCTCGCCGAGCAAGAGAGCTGGGAGGCACGACCATTTAGAGAAGTTCAAATAACTAAACTGGCCGTGACCTGAACTAAAACTAATAGTTTGTGTTTGTGATGGCTACGAGAACAGCATCTGGCTTACATTTAAATAGAAGGCTATTCAATAAAGCCACTGCTTCTCAAAACTGCACAGAAGCGAAGATTAATTATTGCAACTAATGACGTTTCAGCCATTCATACACCCAAGGGAGAAAAGCAACCCCCTGCCCCAAGAAACCAACAACAACAACAACAGAATCTTGCAGAAAGCCCAACAAGGGAGAAACACCAAGAATATATTACTGTTCCTGATATTCTGCCCAGGCATCCTAAACATGGAATTAAATATAATCTTTACCAGCAAGCTCTTTTTGCTTGCTATCCTCCCAAAGGAGAACCCAGCGTTTCAAATGGGCTTTTAATAGCAACACTCTGAGAATCCAGCCTCTATGTCTTCCAGCGTCTTAGGGAGATCGTGTTTCACATTTCACTCATTCCTCAGTGTGTTGGCACAGCCTAACACTGGCTTCAGACATTTGGTATTTGAAACAGAAAATCTTGGTGTTTCATTCCTTGCCTCACTTCTCCCTGTGTTTCTCCAGCATCATATAATATTGACAGCCCCTGCCTGTAAAGAAAGGCCAGGTTCTCTCGTTTATTCAGCTGCAGGCTTTAAAAATGTAGAATAGGGGTTTTGTTCATAGGAGAGAGCAACTGCCAGTGAACTTTTTCCTTCTTTACATAAAAGTAGGATAGCACAATAAACAATGGTAAAAGAAGTGGGACCCAAGGTATGTACGCACATGTGTAACATTTAGGTGGCTAGTTTTTTAGTGCCCCAATTTTAGGGTACAAATCTGCTCCCATTTGTGTGAGCAATTTATATACTGTAATCATCTCAAAACTTGCACCTTCATACCTCAAAATCTACAGGGAAAGATCTGGCCCTACTTATGTCTCATGTTTTGGTGAATCACATACCAAAGCACACCAGTGACCACAGTTGTGTCTTAGAATCATAGGATCGTCTAGGTTGGAAGGGACCTTTAAGATCACGAAGTCCAACCATCAACAAAACACTGCCAGAGCCACCATTAAACCATGTCCCTAAGCACCATGTCTACCCGTCTTTTAAATACATCCAGGGATGGCGACTCCATCACTTCCCTGGGAAGCCTGTTCCAATGCTTAACAACCCTTTTGGTGAAGAACTTTTTCCTATGATGCAATCTAAACCTGCCCTGGCGTAACTTGAGGCCATTTCCTCTTGTCCTATCACCTTTCAGAGCTTTCAGGAAAAAGGGTACGGCCAAATTTGGGGAGAAAAGGAGGTAAGAAAGAGAAGATACAGAAACAAGTCCTCTTCATAACAAGTGGAAAAATTTCAGCAATAATGCCTATCTGAGGATTTCAGCCTTGTGGCCATCATTACTTGCAGGACATTATTCCTAGGACTAGGAACCAATGAGATTTTCTGGCTTTTCCTTCATGTAGATCAATTTGCAAGGAGTGTATGTAAAGAACTGTCTCCCCCTCAAACCACAGCACTTTCTCTGGGGAAACCACAGTGAACCTTTATGCAGGGGAGTAATATTAGGCAAATGTCTTGCATACCTATGTTTTTCAATAGAGCATTTCTTGAAGCAGCGTTTCGGCATCAAAGGGGTTGACGCCTATTCCATCATTGTGATGGGGAAAAAAATGAATCACACTGTTTCTCTGTGGGTATAAAATTGAAATCAATGACAATCTATTGCTTTCCTTCATAGAGGGGCCAGTCCCATCTTCTCCAATTCCTCTGTCTAATCTCCCTGTCCCAGCTGTCCCCCTCACCTCCAAACCCTGGCCAAGCCAGAATTGGATGACCGAGTCACCCGAAGAGGCCACCTGTTTTGGACAGACCTCCTTAACCCCTGCTGTTCACAGTCATTTTGATGGGTGTACGATCAGGTTGAGCAGGTGGACCGCTGTAGCTGAGGTCCCCGTGGCTGGGCATGACATCCTCCATACAAAGGAGGGTCCAAAAGAGGGGGGAAGGGTCCGTATGGAGGAAAGGAGAAATGACGCAGTGTTGCTCTGAGAAGTCAGGAGATGCCAGCAGAAATAGGAAAGAAATCGCTGCTCAGCCATGAAGGTTGATCCAACAGCACTGAAGAGCTTGATTTGTGTATCCCCGTCCTCGTCAAGTGGGGGGGAGCAAGGAGGAGGGAGCATGCTGACATCATCTCCCAGGCTTCGTTACACATGATTAATGCTGTTTCCCTCTGCTTCTGATCTTCCTTTGGGGAATTTTCGTACTCCTCTTGGCCATAAGCACAAACGGGATGTGAAAGCGAAAGTGGATTTTGGATCGTTACTGTGTCTGTTGTGATGAACGTATACCAAAGCCGAGCTTTAATGTGAACTGTTTGCTTGTTCGAGTGTAATAGCTCTGGAGCTGTCATCGGGTGTAGTATTGTGTAAATATATATTCAGGCACTTCTTATGGAAGTGGATATGTGACCCAATAGGCTTTATTTAGCTCCTTCTGGTGACTGCGGGAATGCATCATTTTTTGGCATATCCAAGAGTAATTAGATTAGATTCAGCCCCATGGAAGTAAGGACCTATGAGGGATGGAGAGATAATAAGTGCCGCATCTGGAGGCTGGGAATTTGCCCAAGAGGGGGGTGAAATCCTGATCCACCACAGAAAATAAGGACTCATTTTCTTCGAAGCGGGTCAGGTTTTTCCTTTGATGCTCAATGTAGCAAAAGGACGGGATGGTGCATCCTTCAAAACACTCTCTACACAGTGGGTTAGTACAGAGACTTGAATTTGCTTTACGTGGGGGCTTCAGAAAGGGAAAGATCATGTGGAGGTCCACATTGCTACTTAGCAGCTCATTTATAACTGCGGCGGGGTCCAGATGAGACACTGAGATGCTCCTCTGAGGTCCAGGGGAGCCGCAGTTGCCCAAGCGCCCAGGGCACCAGCACCCAGGAGGGGTGCGACAGCCCATCCGTTGTGCCTGTGGGGAGGAACAGTTTTGAAAATACACCTCAATCTTCAGGTGAATAACTAAATTTTCAAATGCCCAAATAAGCATATATTTTATAAAATACTATGGGAAGGTGGTGGAATTCTTTCAAGAGGTTACTTTCAATTAATAAATGCCTTTCCCTCAAAAAAAATCTGATTATCACTTTCCACTGCATTTGTGATTTTTTTGTCTTAAAGTCTTATACCAAAAATATGACCCTTTGGGGCTGAAAAAAATGTCCAGGTTTGAAAACTTAAGGTAAAAAGGTATTTTTAAAAAATAGAATGTTTTGCCAAAAAGCAGAAGGTTTGTTTTCAAGGAACTGAAAATACCTTGAACCAAACAATGTTCTTTAGAAAGACAGTTGAAAGTTTAATTTGATATTAGAATAATTATATCAGTCAATAAATATTTCACTTTATGTGTTTATATTTATTCAAATCTTGTTTAATATTACTTAAAGAACTCATCACAACTAGTTTTAAATTTCAGATTGCTCCTTCTCCTTTTACTGAAATGACAGGTTAACTTATAATTCTCCTTTTCTGATACCAAAAAATAAAGTATTTAAAGGGTCCCAACTAATTAACTACTTTCAGAAAAAAAAAAAAAAATCCAAAAGCTCTTACTGAGCTTTGTACAAAAACTCTGACTCTGGTGCACTTCCTTTCTTCCGCCTGATAACTCCAAGTTAGAATAGAATGAACCCGATGATAAGCACATCCAAAAGCCAGAGAAAAGCAGTAGGGTTCGATCGCCTGCTTTCTGGAGGTCTCTGTCTCAGATACGGATCAGATTTCCTCCTGTTTACATGTAAGAAGGTTGTGAAGATCTGCAATTTCAAGATACATCTGGTTCTCGCATCAAATTAAACAGCAACTAAAGCCCAAGCACTGGGGCAGATTTTAAAATGTAGGAATGAATGTGTGTTTATATAGTATTTGCATTAATGCTTCCTACGGTTTATTTTGAAAGTGAAGAAAGAACATTGCATGGTAGGCAACTTAACCCAAACAATATCGGTTTAAAGTTAGGGGCATGCTCCTTGGAATATTTTCCTAGTGTTTTGAAGTGTCCACTTGAAGAGGGAGTGGGGCGGGGAGGGGGGAAGAAAAGGATTGTTCTGTCTTCTGCTCTGTGTTTGGCCTGGCTCAGTAGGGCTATTGCTGTTGCTCATCTGGTATGGATTAGTCCTTCTCTCTCACACTCTGTCAACTTGGGTGTTCTGCATGCAGGCTGTTTCTGCAGGGGTCTTGGTTTTGCTTTTTTTAACGGCAGGAAGTGCCCCACTCAGACCACATGTGAAATTGTGTGGGAACAGTGGGGGGGGATGAAAGAGCCCCATCAAACATACCAAAAGTGTGGGTGGAGAGACAGGGAGCGTAAGAGGAGAGATACCAGCTGAGTAATTTAACCTCCTGGGCTGGCTGGGCTGGGGACACGGTGGAAGTTTGCTGCCTTAAAAGTGTCTGCTGCTCGTGACATCAATTTCTAATATTTTATAATATCAGGGGCTGTTGGAAGTGTGAGGGATTACAGCCGCCGCTTAATTTGTTCTAAATTTCCTGCTAGCCTCACCAGACATGTACAGGAAATAGGCAGTAAATGTTTAATAGGTAATACCTAACTGGACAATTAACAGGTGCTGTCACACTGAAAATCCAAGCCTGCATGTGCGGGTGCTCCTCAGCACTCCCTGGGTACCACCTGCACAGAGCAGCATCACGTGAGCCGCATCCCAGCACCATGGTACCCAGCCTGAGGTCCCTCACATACCAAAATTCACCCCTGTTTCCATGCCCGTGCTTGGACCCAAGATTTTTATTTTTTTTTCTAAACCACTCACTGTTGGTTTTGCTGTTTGTATGAATAAATTCCATCACAGAAACTTGTGCAGCCTGTAGTGTGGGATGCTGGGAAGCCTCCTTGTGTCTAAATAATGTACAAACTCCAGCTTGGAAGAGCCCAGTCCAATTCTCATCAACTGATAGAAAATTTTAACCTGTTTTTCCATGTCAGAATGTCTGTCTGTCTGTCTTACTACCCCAGTTCTACCAGGGACCAGCAGATACCTTCAGAAAAAAATTGCAATGGGCACGATATATTAGATGATCTTTCCCTTCTGGACTTCGTCAGCTTCTGGCAGTCAGCAGGTATGGGGTTTCCTGCTCCGGAGTCTGTATCTGGACTTTAAAACTAAGAAAAAACATCCATCAATTGCTATTAAATTAATTTTTTTCTTCTGGTCTCCATAAAATCCTGTGGCAATGAGTTCTACAAGTTAATAAAGTGCTCTGTGAAAAGTACTTAAGCTTGTTTTAAATCTCAATAGTAAATGTGACTTTAATTCCATGTTGTTTTTTTTCCTCCATGGAAAATAATTTTAAAATAAATTTTCCATGGGATTTCCAACACCATGGATATCAGGTAGTGTCAATCAGACACAGTTCCTGGGTTTAGCTCCTCTGCCTTAAGATGCCAATTAAATACAAAAAATATTTTTATTATTACACAAATTCTGGTTTTATATTATTTCTTTTATTATTTCTATTATATTCCATTAAATTATAAATACTATTACACTGCAATTACTTTGCTGCGATAGCAGCGATCCTTTCCAATTTTTCATTTATCAGCAGATAAAATATTAGCGAATGACCCTTTTTCAACCTTCAACCTTCTTTGAGAGTTATAAGCTTGCAATTAAGTTCTGATTGTTCAGAGTAATTGTATTTCCAACGAAGGTAGAATTAGGTTAATTGAATTGCTAGTATTACCTTCAGAGCAATATTGTTTTAATCTGTTTGGCGAACATAAAGCAAACCTCTCCTTTGGAATTTGCTTTTATTAAGTTCAAGTGCAATCGAGTTCAAAAGATCCTTCTGTAAAGCGTAGCTGTCCCCTAATAGTGCATGACTAATGCCTTACACTTGGCTTTCCTATAAATTGCTCTCTTTACTGAGCAATTTCTGTGTCAATACTCAGACATCCTTATCAGCACTTGATGTTCATGTAAACCAACTCTTGTTAATGACTACACGGACGGGGCGGGGGAAAAAAGTAACATTGCACAGACCTCAAGACTCCTGCTCCATCTGAACTTTGAAGTCCAGCTGTTAATAGCAGCGCTGACTACTTACATAAAAATGTGTAGTAAACTGAACTGACATTGTCTGATTTCAAGTGATTGGTTTAAACCATCACAAATGGCTCAAGCTTCCACCCCTTTTTCATCTCTCTGTCTCAGTGCCGTCACTCAGGATGATTAACGTTGTTTTGCGATACAAGGGCTATTGTCCTAGCCTGAAAAAAGTAAACATTTTTACAGTTGGGAGCAAGAAAAATTTCAAACAAGTTCCCTTTTGCATGAAAAAGGGATCCCCAGCTGCTGTTTATTATCTCTCTGTTTACATCACACATGTGCATGTGGAGGACAAAGTAGTTCAATAAATTACTTCTCTACTATCGGGTTGGCCATTACGGGCTGCCAGGAACAAAAGCATTTAATGGTTTGTTGAATGCCTCTGAATGTTCCTACAGTCATTTTTAACTCTCACCAAGTAGTTGATCTGCTCTCATCTGCTTTACTACTTCATTTAGGGCCCAGAACATTTTTCACATTGCATGCAGTAAAAGGAAAGTGAGATAAATTATATCCATGCTCTACTGTTAAAGGAGTTAATAGGTATCGGCACGGGCTCACATATCACGCTGGGCTACCTGACATTGGGAATGTGGATTCTTGCCCTGGAATTGCCTACGGTTCCATGAGATTTGATAAAGTTACTAACACCTCACTTTCATACTCAGCAATTTACCTAATATCTCCATTTCTGCATTTCTTGTGTTGGAGAGTTTGCCTCCAAGGGAAGAAAATTATAAAAAGTGACAATAACATGATAATGGGTTTTTCCCCATAACAACCATCCCAGCCTGAGTGGTTGTGCAACCACACAGTCACATGCACTTGACCATCTTTCCCACCTTGAAAATAGTTGGAATTTACTTACATTTCTTAACAGTAACCCATACTAAGTCCATATTCAGATGTGGTTTTGTCTCCCTTTGCAGCACAGCCCCCTTAGAGCTGTGGAAATAAAGATTTGGATGGGGACTTCTCAAATCAGCTTCACCACCACAGGAAATGCTCCACAGCTTGGCCTGTGCAAGGTGAAGGTGCTACAGCAGCACCAGCTGCTCTCCCAGTTGTCCCAGGAGATACCTTTCCATCTGAGCACCACATCCTCAGCTGTCACAACTTGGGGTAGAGCAGCGGGGCTCCGCACCAAGGGCTTCAGGGCTTCAGGTCCCCAGGTCCCCTTTGTTTTTTCTGCAATGAGATAGGCAGGAGACCATGATCTGCCTTCCTTTCACATCCCAGCAGCCTCTCCTAACCCGCAGCAGCTTGGTGGAAAATGATGAGTACTTTGCGTAAGGCTCCTCAGCTCCTGGCATCACTCCTGAGCCCCCACAGCACTAAGCAATGATACCACTCCCTTCTTCCACCTCTCCCAGCCCTTAGTGAAGGACAGACATTAATGCACTTCTCAGGTGGGGGAAGTCACTCCCCTTCCCACCTGAGGCATGCATTAAAAGCCAGTTGATCATCATGCCATGTGTTATTGTTTATGGGTAAGGGAAGACCAAGAGAGAGGAGCTGCTGGTTCAGCTGAGCACAAAGCAAATAGGAGCAAAGCCCTTCCCAGCTACTTGCTTCCTTGCTTTGCCCATCAAATGCTGAAGCTCTTTCGTTATGGTCCAAGCTGTCACCAAACAAATGTTGTCCAGGGTGTAACCGTGCATGCAGTAGCTGACATCGCAGCTGAGTGTGCAAGCTGGGCTGAGCAGACCTGAAAATCCAGACATTCTGTTTTTCCTTTATACTCATGTCAATTTGCACTGAACAAAAACATCTAGATTTTTAAGTTTAGCAAAATCAAAAAGGCAAAGCGCTGCCAGGAGGGTAGGCAGTGCAGCGATATTGGGCTGACAAGTAAGCTTCCCTTCTCTTAGCCATATTTACAGACCTCTGGGGGTGAGATGTATTAAATTTGCTGGACGTACTGGACCCAGTTCAAGCTCTGGGATCAGTTACCATAAATCTGCATCCAAGCCCTACATCTTATCACAGAGCAAGTCCTTCCAGACAGCGGGTGTGATATTAACATGAACAACCCACTTCCCCTCCACTTGCTGTCATCCCAGTGAAAAGCTGGAAAGCTCTCCTGACGGTCTTTCAGCAATAGAGGTTTCCAAGTCTAGGACACACTTGTAAATACACTGTAAAACAACACCACAAAAAAAAAAAATGTCTTTTAGGAAATTAAAACTTGCAATATCACTGCAGAGAGCGGCTCAGGTTAGCTCGAAACTGTACTATTTGCAAGCACTCTCATCTACTGCTGCTGGGAGTGTTTCATAAATATGCATGCGTGTATGTCCTGTCAGGCAGCATCTTCAGAAGGCTTTGTATAAGAATGGGAGAAAAAGCTACAGTTTGGAGCCTGCCTCAACAACATCATCTCAGAGCAATGCTGCCATGAAAGGATGTCCAGCCCATCATTCTGATACAGGCAAAGGATGAAGAGTTGGAGGAGGGGGGAACCCACCAATAACTGTCTACAGGTTTATTTAAGTTTTCCAAAGAGAAGCAGCACTTGATTTCTCTGTCATTTTAAAATACTTGGATACCTTTCTTTGGCATGTGTTTGGACTCAAGCAGACATCGCACCACAATGAAGGAAGCAGTTATCTTTGTAGCATCAGGAATGGAAGCAATAAGGAGCAGGAATTTCCCACAGACAGCTTGTTTTGGTGCAATTTTCCAGCCCAGGTTTCTTAACTTAAGAAATATGAGTATTTACAAGCCTCGGGAACTAGATGAACTCTGGGACGATCCTCTGACTGAAACCCAACATTTTTTAGACTTGCCGGTGACCGCGTTACACTGAAGTTGCACCAAGTCTGAAGTTACACAGTAGTTGTAGTCATTCAAATAAAGACACTGACTTTGTTGATTCATTCTTGGCTAAGAGCAATCTCTTGTACATTCCTACCTTTCACCCCTTCTTCATTAAGTGGAAAATCCAAAGTTTCCTTTAATCAGATTTGAGCTTGGACTGATGTGATGTTTACTGACTGAGACAGTGGTTTTCAAACGACGTCAGGAACATCTGGCCTCGTGGCTTGGCAGAGAGCCCAGCAAATTGCCAATCCAAAGGCCCAAGTTCACAAGCAGCTTTGAGGCTTTCATCCTGTAACAAGAAAACCCTGAGGGCAATGGAGGTGGTACTGCTCCTCCCCGTTAAATCATGCTGCTTTACTACCTGCGTGCTCCATGGCTGATCTCTGTGCACTGTCAGAGTCCTCAGATTAAGGCCCTGCGGATGTCCATCCAGGCTATGCCGTGCTCTCTATGTTCCTGTTGCATCCCACCACTTTCACCAGTTCCCACTCCCATGGGTGGTGGAGCCGTGGGGCAGATGGGGCGAAGGAAGGCTGTGGTCCCTCCTAGCAGGGACAACACACAATGCATCTCCTAGTATCCCTCAGCAGGTCCTACCCTACCATACTTCCCATATTTCCATCTCCCTGTCTCCTTTACAGACTTCTAACCCCTAAGGCACCCAAAAAATCTGTGCCACGCAAAGGGTTGAACCCAGGTCTTCAGCTTCCCTGTGGAGCAGTGTGACCAGAAGACCAAGCTGACATTTTGTCAGCAAAGACTGTCTGGAAAGCCCAGCAGCAGCAGATGTTCTGCATACGGAAAGTGTTTGCATCTAGTGCAGTTTACAGCTCCACACGTGTTTTAAAAGCAAATTCTGTAATACTTTACTTGTGTGAGTCGCTTTTACTCCAACAAGTAGATCCATTGACTCCAGAGAATGGATAAGCAAGACTTCAGACGCAACCTAGGATGGGATCTTATCATGAGGGACCATGATAAGGCCAACTGGCCAACAGGCCCAACTGGTTCAGGTTGCATCCTCTGTAGTGAGCTGTTGGCTGGACCTGAAAGTTTAACCAGTACTATGCTGCTGAAGTATGTACTGTCGTTAAACAATGAGCCAGAGGTCTCGGTATTCTGTGTATATGTCATTGCAACATACCTTGACTAGAGAAACAGCAGTGCTTGTTTACAGGCAAGCGAAACTCTCTGAAGGTAGAAGGTTATGTGGCTTTCACTGTGTGGAAAATGCATGTGGAGAGGCTCATGGTCAAATTAAAAGTTTGTTTGTTAGAAAACGAAACAAAACGTAGTTCTTCGGGGATTAGCACCAGTTGCCTTGAAATTGTTCGTGAGGTGAGGGGGACAAGCAGCCAAGGGAAAAAAATGCTTCCAAAAATTAGTGACCAATCATCAAGAGAACAGCACGTCTCCGTCCTGACCTCCCGTGAGCTCTGAACTCTGCTGGCACTGTCCAGCCTTCTTCCCTGAGAAATGCAAAGCTTATGGAGAAAGTCATCTTTGTTTCATGAAATATTTACATTAGAGAAGGGAAGGTCTTTTGTATATTGTCACTGACCTTTGGAGGGAGGGGGAGGGAATTGTAATCAGGTTTCACGATCACAATTTTCACAGCTGCACATAATAATTTGATTCAGGTATTTGATTCACGCATTGAAGCTGAAAACTCGTCTAGAACTAACAATTGCTCTGCTTTCCCACAGACTGCTCTGCAGAGAGATACCCTCCGCCTGCCTATCAGCACCTATCAACCTGGACACTGACTGTGCACGGAGAGATTTTGTGCTGAACACTTTAAGAAAGGGAAAAGGAATAAAGAAGTTCCATGAAAATGCTTGTGCCTGGCACTCTTTTGTGTCTGATTTTATTATTTTTTTTTTTCTTCCAAATGCTCGCAAATGAAAAGGAAGAGCTAATAGGAGTTTGGCTCCATCTCCTCTTCCTGAGACAGAGTGGGGTCTACAGAATTTCCTGCTCCTGTGCCGCTATCTTAGAAAGGCTTAAAAACACAGCCGGGTCCAAGAAAAATCAAAGGGCCATCTCTGAAAAGGGATACAGAATTTCCAGATCCTAGGGTGGGAGCTGCATTGATGTGGCAAATTACATGGAGGTGGAAAAAGGAAGCAGGTTCAGTGTAAGATTTCACGTGTATGGCCTTTAGTGCCTCTACAGCGTAATGGGGAGACAGGGTGGGGGGGGCCTGGATGTGGGAGAGGAAAGATTCAGACTCCTTGTTTCCTCTCTAACAAAACACAGTCACTTTCTATTTTGAATACTGCCTTACACAACAATAACATGTAATTTTATTAAAGTCCACGGTTGGAAGATTTGTCCCTCCAATGGTGAAACTAAAAAGATATTAATATGTCAGCCTGCTTTGGCTGTAGGATCTCCCGCTGATGCCGTGCTGTCAAGGGACGGTGGGTCAAAATAAGGCAGGATGGATCACAGGAAAACTTTTATTCCCCAAAAGAACTGCAGCTGCCTGTCCTAGCTGCAAAACTATTTATTCGTCATTTCTGCATTTGTGCATGTGTATTTACCTTGTTTTCACATTTGCGTTAGGTATGTTCAGCTCAGCAGCTGCAATTGCTTGGGCTGAGTTTTCAAAACTAGATTAAACTAGAAGTAGAAACCCACTCTTGCTGCAATCAGCTCTCACGCCCTACTAACACTGTATCAGGCGACCTGATTCACGTCACTCAGAAAAAAAGAGCTGAGCAGAAGTGAATTAAGTGGAAACAAGATCTATAATAGCAGAAACCTCTCAAGGACTTCAACGTTCTTGGATACAGGTTGTCACAACGGGGCAGAGACACCAAATCCCTGAGCAACACTGGATCCTGCCACATCACCCACCCCTAGTCCTCCCTTCTGCTATAATAACATAAAGATGGAGTTTTTTTACCAGAGCTGGGTCCAAAGTAACATCCCCTCATTTTTAAAGAAACCTCATGGAAATGCTACCAAATTGGGAGTGGGCGGGAGGCAGAGAGGTTCGGTGGCCAGCGGAGACGTGCAGAAAAGCCCATGACCTCCGAGCAGAGAGTTTGCCATTTGTGTCATTGTCTTTCCACATTTTAAGCATCAGGGATAATCTGGAATGCACTCCTCCTGCTTTGGAGACAGATGGCAGCGAGGAAGCAGGTTGGAAGAAAGGAATAATAAATATCTGAAGGCGAGTAAATGTCTTGGCTTTCGGCAGCTGCGCCTGTGGTTTTTTTCAGGGTGCACAAATGTCCCCACATTTACTGTGCTGAGCGGCTCCAGTAACTTTTTTATTACGCGTTTCCTGTACTGTCTGGCCAAGGGTCAGAGATGTCAAGACCTGGGGGAAATCTGGAGTTGAGAGTGCTGCACGATCAGGCTGTGATAAGGCAGACTGACGGGCCGGCTTGTGGCAGGGAAGTCCTGGCAGAGCAGAAGGGGGTCTGCAAGTTTCTCTGTTACCAAGAGGTGGTATTTATTCCAATTTTTGGACAGAAAACAGCTTACCTCCTTTGCCGCATTACTGTAGACGGCTGTGGGCAGTAGCTGAACTGCAGCTGGAAATAACCCACACAACCTATTTGAGATGTCCTCTTGTACCCTTCCTCCCAGGGACGCGGTGAGCATCACCAACGCTGTGCTTCACCATTGGGTAGGGGAGAGATTTTCTCTTGTGTGAGTTATCTGGTGGCAGAAGGCTGATTTGGAGGCAGCTATGTGCTGTAATGTGCTGTGCTCTTGGGAGGGCTCTGAATGATGGCTTTTGCTAAGAGCGTCACAGAGCCATCCATCAACCGAAAATAGTTGGAACAGGGCAGCCAACTTCCCAGTCCCATCCATCCTCTGTCAGGAGGCAGAGACCTAGTGGAGAAGTCGTGTCTCCACTGTTTGAAAAGCATTATATACTGTGAGAATCTGAGGAGACTTACTTGTTCTTTGTTTCTTTGTGGAGCAGAGTTTGCATCACAAACTGGACAGCCATCGTAGGTGGAAGAAGGGCAATTCCACAAAGCAGTGCTATGCAACTGTTTAGGACAGAAAAATGGAGAAAAAATGTCAAAGCCAAAGTACACTCCATGTAGTTGACATAGAAGGCTGAAATAAGATAGGCAGTTTGCAATTACTTACATTGGAATTTGGCCAGGACATCGAGGTTAACATCACAACTTCACAAGGACTTCAGAAGCAGCTGAGGATCTCTCCGAGTTGAGAAGACATGCAGGGAACTTCCCTGAAACCTCCTGGCTTGAGCCGTCACGTGCGATGCATGCAAGCTCTCGCCCGGGCCAAGGCCAGGGAGGAACACAATGGGTAGGAGCAAGATCTGATATGTCTTCATTGACATGCCAGAACCAAATAAACAAACAGCAAGGCTGTTGCTCCTCAGCCCAGGGCTGTTGGTCTTCTGCCACAGAGTTGTCATTCTTCTTGACAGTGTGCATCTGCTTGGGATAGTCCACCTTCTGAGATGAGAAAGCATAAGAGGGCCACGAGAGCACAAAAGGCACAAACAGCTGCAGCCCAGGAGCATCCCACACCACAGCAAAGAGAAGGGAGAGTTTAGAGAAACTCCACACAGCCAAGCGATAACTAAGATTTTTTTCTTTTTCAAACAAAGTGGATTTCAATAAACATAAGGGACATCTCTGGGCTCATGCCATCTGCAAGGCATGCTAGAAGCACAAGCTACTGGATGTCTCTCCACCAACACAAACGTATTTTATGGCAGCTCTTAATTTGACCCTAACCAGACTTAGCGGTAATAATTTTTGAACATTTCTGTCCAGAAAGACCACACCTCAAGTTTTTCTTGGAACTCAGCAACATTAAGAGCAATCCTGTTCCTTAGGAGCTGGGCTTTTATTATTTTTTTCTTCTACTAAGAACTCAAGTGTTTGAACTGTGAACTAAGATGCCAATGGTTCACCTTCTTGCTTTAATTTAAGCAGGCTACAGCTTCACAAGAGAAAGACATGAAACGCTGAAAAAAGCAAAGAAGGCATATGGACCATGACATGGGAGCAAGGACATTTCTTTTACCCATTAAACCTCATGAAGGGAGGGTGAGAAAAGAAGACTTTGGCAAAAGACCTTTTGCACACGTTAATAGATGTATAGATGAGCTCTGTACCAGTCAAAATAGGAAATACCACCCATTAAAGCTGGATGTTGGAATGACTGAAAAGCTTTGTGAAACTGTGCTGTGGAGTGCTAAGTAGAATGGAAAAACCATCATTCCTAAAGCTAGTCTTCGGACATTTCTGGGAAAATTGGCTTACCCGCTAATTTTTGCTCAGGTCTTGATGTGACTAGTCTTAACCCTGGCAAGGACTCTAATCTACTCACTTAATCTGGCTGCAAAACAATGCCATACTGCAAGGAGCTGAGATGCTGTTTAGGTAATTTAGCTTCGTTTTTTCTTTCCCCTGTCGCAAGCTGAGCCAGACCTTTTTGTTCACTTGAATAGCTTCTCCTTCAAAGGGACTGTGGAAAAGTCTTATTTCTTCCCCCAAGTGACAGATTTTTAAGCAATCTCAAAGATATCTTGTCCAACAGAATTACCCTCCACAAATCTGACCCTGACAGAGCTGAGGTAAAGTGTGATTTTTAACCTCAAGCACTAAAACATGTCAGGAAAGTTGTAGTTGTGGCGGAAAGACCTTGAGGTGGCTAAAATTTATGGAGAAGAGACGTTAAAAGTTTTAAATTCCAGATGTTTGAAGCTCCAGCCATTTGGTGGAATCGTGGAATTTTGGACCGTTTCTCAAGCATCGATTTCAGCCTTAGAAATCTATTCAGGATGTGATCCAGCTATTTAATTGACTGTTTGTTTTTAATTTATGCAAATATTTTATTCGTATCCTAGAACATAAGACATTTGCTGTTTCTTAGAATCACAGAAGGAGGCGTATTGAGTGTCACATTTTCAAGGGAGCATCCATGTACTGTTACCAAAGAATCCCCTATAAAATGTCACTCAGCTTTTTTAATTTATTGAGGAAACCTGTGAGATGGCATGTTGCAGAGCTATTAGAAAATGCACGTTACAGGCAGAGTCACTTTAACTGTGTTGCTTATCTTAGGCTAAGTATGAGGGATAAAGACTGCCACTGAGGCTATATTGATTTCTGCTTCAATTCTTGCCTCAAATACTTACTTGAAACTCAAGTTCCCATGAGTGTTTGTAGGATGAGTCTGTAACAGCAGGCGCATGTGTTGTAAAGTCAAATTATTCACCTCCCGTCCCGAGCTGTGGGAAAAGGAAATCGGGGAATCTAATAAGATGGGAACAGCCTGTACCTAGATGGGGTATATTAATAGACTTAAAAGAGTAAAAGAGAATTAGGTAGACAAAAGAAAAAATAATTCTAGGAATGGGTTTTTTTATCTTTTAATCTTGGTAGCAGAAACATCATTCTGCTGGGACTTGGGCCCTTTCCCAGGTCAGTGACCTGGTGCTGTACATCACGGAAGCAAACTCTGGGGCAGCAAAGGCAGCCAGACTTTCTCTTCTCGACTGTATCTGGCTGTCTCTGTTACAAGCAAAGTAGTTTGCTTCTCAGTGATGCTTTCTCACATCTGGTTGATCAGAGAAGCATGAGCCAGTGCCACCAGACCCGGCTTTGTTTGCCACGCTGAAACGAGTGCGGTGGGATTTTTCAGAGGAAGCAGTGATGGCAGAAACACTTTGGGGTGCAAATAGAAGGGCCAAATCAAAAAGTAAGTCCCCTCTCTCTAGTGTTCTCAGTCTGTTTGGGAATGACAAATTAGAGGCATGAAAACAAGCAGGGATGTGACAGCAAGAGAGGAGGAGCGGTGTGCAATGGATGACTTAATAACAGGTTCCACTGATGGACAAATTGCACCTCTGGACTGTTTGCCTTCTTGCATCTGCAGAAGGATGCTTGGATCCCTGTCAGGGAAAACTGAAAGATAGCTCCCAGTTGGACCATGCAAATAATGAGTTGGCCCCAGTCACCAGCACGGGGCATGGACTTGGCAAAGCCCTCACCCCCTCGCTCCCAGGGGCCCCCTCAGTGGAAAACCAAAAGGATGCAAGGGAAAGGGTCGGGCTTCAAAGGACACATGGACTTGGTTTTAAATTTAACCCCTTCGTAGTTTAAATTTCATTCAGATCTCCATGTGGGCAAGTGGCCCTGTTTGTCTCTGAGCAGCCGGTGGGACCGTCTGGCATCAGCAGCAAACACATGAATATCAGGTACAGGGGATCCTGGATTTTTCTCCTGATGGTCCTCAATAAGGTAACTTTACCTGACCCAAAGGCTGCTCCCAGGGAATATTGCTCTGCAGACACATAAATGCAGCGATACTGTGCCGGTGGGGATGCTGCCCATCACACTGTGAGTTTTTTGTGCACGCAGTTTTTACCCCAGGAATTCATTTATATTCAGCATAAGACAAGCTGTCACCATTAAACATCCTGTCACTTTTTAAAATAAGGCTTCCTAAAGTAACCTGTAAGATTTCTACATCACAAACTGTCTTTTCTCTGTGCTGGGTGTGATACACAGCACTGACTGTGATCTACTGTCATTCCTCCTGACAGCTCTTGCTGAAGGTCTGCGAGTCTTTTTTGGTCCTATTTCCTTAGTGCAACAGTTGGGGCTGCTCTGTCCCCACTTTCTCCTTCTCCAGCTTGTCCCAGGACACTTTGTCTCCTTTGCCTCCTCAGCCTCCTCGGTGTCTCACAGTAAATGTTACAGCCTTCCCACCAGTGCTGGAGAGAAACAAATTAGTGGGGAAAAAGGAAACACTAAAGGCAGATGGGTCCTCCTGAGGCTGCTGGTGTTCCCTTCCCTGGGAGACATTCACACCATGAGCCCCCAGAGCGAGAAAATTGTCTCTCAGCCCTCATGCAACACAAATACCAAATCATGATCGCAAATTTGAAGAACGGGCTTGTGGAATGACCCCAAATGGCTCATGGGCTGAGGAAAAAATACACCCCATAAATTTCAGGGGAAATGAAAGCACCTCCTTTTCACTGAGATCTTTTGCTGGATTTTGAGGCACATTCTTTAGCCTTCAGCTGGGTATTTGGGGCTAGCACAGATGCCATCTTCCAGTGACAGTGTTTTCCTCTGGAGATGCAGACCAACGAAAAAGAGAAAAAAATAATTTCCCCAGAGGAGTTTCCTCCCAAACTAGCTCTTGTCAAAAAATTATCTTCCAAAATAACGTTATTCAGCGAAATGTTCTCCATCCTTTTAAAATCTAGGCATCATGGTGCTGCTTTTTTTTTTTTTTTTTTCATCATTTCTTCCCATGCACCCTGTAGGAATGTGTGCTGTAGCAAGAGCAGTAAAACTTCATGCCCCAAATAAGCTGTTATGTGGCTGCTCCTCTTGGTCAGGTCTTGACTTTTCTACCTACTCCAGTAATTCTGTGTACTCAAGATGTATAATAGGTACTGACTCTGCCATCTCAGTTAAACAAAAAATTATATGTCTTCTATTACTCTAAAAATTTAGTCTCATGATACTTTCTGCCTTCACCATTAATGCATCATTGAATTATTATTATTTTTAATATTTAACTGGTCACTGTATCCATAATTAGTGGTCACTCATTATGAATACAGGCATCTACACTCTTTATGGAAAATCTGAGTGAATTTGGTAGAAATTTGAACGCCATCCCACCCACCCACAAAGAACTGGAGGATTAGGGTTTAGGGGTGCAATCACCAGCGCCAAGGCAGACACACGAGTGGCTGGAAGGGACAGGGCAGGAACAGCATCATGCTTTAGGAAGGTGAATTCCACCTAAAAAGGCTGTGCTCCCACCATGAAAAACAACATTAGATGCACTATAGTCACATCATTAGGCTGAAAAGTCAAGCATTTGAAAATCACGAAGTGGGAATAAAGTGTGGTTGCTCAGCCCGTTACTGTGGTGTTAATTAAGACCCTTGGGCTGGGCGCCTTGAAGACACGTGGGAGGCAGTTGTACTAATCTGGGATGACTGGTAATGACAAACCTCCAGTGTGCTGGCAGTGCCGTTATAGTGCATCTATAGAGACTTGGGGATGGGAAGCCAACCAAAACTTTAATCTCTGATTAAAAAAGAAAATAAAAACAAAGAAAGAAAATAAGTGGGTTTTCTTAAGGGTGTTTACACACACACACGCAATTGCTCCTTTTTAACTGCTAACAAAAACAAGATACATAGGCAGAGCTGGTACTTTCAGTAATAAATCCATGTACAGTAATATCCACGTATAATCCAGTATAATCCACGATTTCATGCTCAGGGTAAAGGTAGTCCGGCACAACTATGAGTCACGCATAATTTAAAATAATGGGAGAGGCTCTATGGGTAAGAAGTTTATTTTAAAAAACACACGAGGAGTCTGACAAGCAGCAAACCAAAAAATGTATTTAATTCTGATTTTCTTCTCGTGTTTCAAGCAGCCAAATTTGTCACCCTTTATTAATCAGACACATAAATTGGTGGCTGTAGAAAACGGAGTCACCCTGACACTGACAGAACTATCCAGACAGGAGTTTTCCCTTTCCTCATCCTCAGGAACGTGACACCAAACTAGTTTGGTTTGGAAATGGAGAGAGACTACATTTAAAAAATGGCTTTTTGGCCAAGCTAGTTTTGAGTTTGTAATCCAGTCTGAAGCCCCAGTACATTAAAATTTTCTACTTTCTTTCAATGGAGAATATGTCGCCAACTGTGAAGATGGGGAGTTTAACGTAAGGCTCTATATTTGAGTATTTGCAGAACGCACAGCACAGTGCAACACCCAACTTCTTCCGCTGAGATCAGTCTGAACTGTCAGACCCGTCCACAATTTAAATCCCTTCCAGCCTCACCCATTTTGGATGAGCTTCCTTTGATCAAAACAAGTAAGTAATCCCCGGTGTGTCGGTGCTACAATTAACCCACTGTGTCCAATTCACAAGTGACACAAATCTATCACAGCACTGCCTCAGGGACTTTAATGCAAACTATTTCAACTGTCTACTTAAAGCCTTGATGCAATTGTGCAGCCAAGGAAAAAACACAGAGAAATGGTGTTATTCCCTACTGTAGCGTTTGCCATGTTTTATACTTACTAAATAAGTGAATGTACCCATAATTTTATTTACCACTAGTTTATTGTTGAGGAGCATTGGCCAAAATCAGTACAGAGCGGGGCTAAACGCTGGGGAGCAAGATTTATTTGATGTCCAGCCGATGACGGATATTTCCTCCCAGGTTGGGTTATTTATTTGTCTGGAGCTGTTGGCATGCAGGACTTTCTGACTCTTACAGGTAATTTTGAAAAATGTGGTTTGCGCGGATATGAAAGCAGGGCAGCACAGCTTGGTGAACACGCACGGCCGCGAGCGAAAGGTTTACCTACGGCTTTTAAAATGCTCGTTGTGCCTTTGGTGGAGGAGCTTGAATGAAATCATTTATATTAGCTGCAATATCTGGCTGACTCCACTGATCTCCGTAATCAAACGCAAGAGATTTGGAGGGGAGAAGGGGAAGGGGGAGTGGGGGTAAGCATGTATAATTAAAACCTTGTTCTAATCCTGCTTTGATGCTTTTGCCAGGACAGGTTGGACTAGTCAAAAGCCCCAAAAATTTTAGGTAGGTTTTTGTTTGGGGTTTTTGTGTTGGTTTGTTTTTTGGTTTTGTTTTTTTTTCTGTCAGTGGTTGCAAAGCAGCGAAGTGGTTATTAGCCTTATAAGGTATCAAGGTAAATATTTCAGATCCCCTGTGAATTTCGGTCTCTCCCGACTCGGTTTATTTGTTCTTGTCAGTGGACAGTGAAGTTTTGTTTGTCGAAACCAGTCGGGGCAGAGAGTGACAGCACCAAGGCGCTGTGATTTATTTTCTGCTAGCTCACCACTTCCCCCACGCTTCTTCCCCAGCCTGCCCCCGCGGCCCCCGCAGCCCTCCCACCCCCGCACTTTTTTACAGCTGTCTCAGGGCTCTGCTATTGACCGGTGCAAAGGATCGACACTGCTTTTGGGACCACGGGGTTCTTGCTGTGTCAGTTTTATCTGCAGGGGGAGGTCTTCCTTCCGTGGATGCTGGTGGCCCCTAAGATGAGGATGCACAGGGTGTTGACTTCCAGAGTGGCACATCCAATGGGGCAGCTGAGGTAGCAGTGGCCACCACGGGCATCGAGGCTGATGCAAACCCAAAGTGTGCACACAATTACAGTTGATTCCGTCCCACAAACAACTCCCAAAAGGGCGTGCAAAACTACGTGACTTTGTTTCCCAAAACTCCATTGCCAGATGGTGTCTCTTCATCTTGAGGAAAGGATGGAGACCGGTTGAGGCAGTCAAGCCTCAAAATGCCTCTTTGGGGTATTATTTTGGAGAGGACGTACGGAGAGTCCTGAATGGGTGTTGAAAGTAGAGCAGGCTGCTTTGCAAAAAACAGCTTTCCTTCGCAAAAGCATTTGTTTAAAGGAGGGGTCTGATAGGAATAGACTTAAGGAAATTGGTCTGTTTAGCTTATTAAAAAGATCAAACAGAGACTTGATTACAGCACATAAGTATTTTCACCGAGGAAAAATAACATATATTAAAGGTCTCTTTAATCTAGCCAAGAGAGGACAGCTGAATTCCAATGGCTGGAAGAAAAAGCCAAAGAAATTGAAGTTGGAAATGAAGCATTTCATTTAATTCTGTTCCCTTTGTGGGGAAGAAGAAGGTTGGATAACAATGACAACAAACAATTGCCACAACCAAGCGTGCGTAATGGAAGTGATCAGGAACGAAAGCGTTTCTGGGTGATGGGTTTGGCGGGGTCAGGAATTGTCAGGAAAATACGAAATGACAGAGTGGATGTGAAGAAACAATTGGAGCAGGCAGCCAAAAAACGTGAGGTATCACTGATATCAGAGCCCATCTCAATTGGTGGCACTGTACCATTGATGGGGAAGAGCCTCAGCCAACCCAATGGCCAAGACACAAGAGGGTCCCAGGTGGTCACGTCCCAGGACCAGGTTATCACACCCAGCTTCCGCCACCTGCAGTTCCCACCAGTGCTGGCATGGTTTATTCGGTACCCCGGGCATATGTCCCTTCCCTTATCAGGGAGTGTAGTGATAGGATGAGGGGTAACTTCTTAACTGAAAGAGGAGAGATTTAGATTAGATATGAGGAAGAAATTTTTCACTCTGAGAGTGGTGAGCCCCTGGCCCAGGTTGCCCAGAGAAGCTGTGGCTGCCCCATCCCTGGAGGTGTTCAAGGCCAGGTTGGGCGGGGCTGTGAGCAACCTGGTCTACTGGGAGGTGTCTCTGCCCATGGCAAAGGGGTGGAACTAGATGATCTTCCAATCCAAACCATTCTGTGATTCCCTCTGATGGAGAGGTATTTTGCAAGACCCTCTTTGCTCTCTCCTGGACATCACTGCAAAGACCTTTAGGTCACTGCAACAATGAGGGGAGTTTCTTCTGCCGAGTACAAGTTCGGTCTCTAGCAATGAGCTCCATGGAGCAGAAAGAGGAATTCTGAGCATATAAAACACAGAGTGTTGAATTTATGCAAATCAAGCAGAGATAGGAAGGGAGTGTCCCCGTCATTAAGCACCCCTGCAGAAGCCAACAACTACACCAACTCTTCTCTCCTGTGACAACATTTATCCTCACAGAGATTAGACTAAGGTGGAGAGGACCCTCAACAGTGTTGCAGGAATTATGTTGTTAGAAGCCTATTTACAGTTTAGATTCCTCCTGTAGAAGATAAACCACTTCAGTAGACAATGCCAAGCACACCAGCATTTGACCGTTGGTCAGACTCTGCCCTCTCCTTCTCTCCAGGAGAAATAATCCTAGCAATTAAATTTTAATCAGAGCTATTGTGTATCACAGCCTAACACATCTTTCCCCGCCCCGTGGTCGGTGCACAGAGACCCGTGGTTGTTTCCTAACCAGCTGCAGATGTGAAGCCGGCAGGGGGAGTACATCATCGTGCCTTTGCAGGATCAGCAATAATTAATAAGTTGTATATTGGAACAAAACCCTTCTTGGTAGCCGTCTTGTGTGTGTTAAACAGAAAACTGGCATTTGGCAGACCTTCCTGGTCGCTGTAGGACTGGCCAGCAAGAGACTTTGCTTTCTTTGTAATTTGGGCAGTAACACAGACTGGATTGTAGCAGGGGAGGAAGAAGAGGGTGCCACACAGAGGGGACCTCAGATGGAGATGCGTGTGTCCCGGCTGTGCTGGGTGCTGCAGGACAAGAGGAGGGGGGA
>NW_009647581.1:876441-878505 GCF_000708025.1 Charadrius vociferus
GAGCAAGTGAGGCGATCAGCAAAAGAGGGGACATACCAATCTCCATCCACAGGACATACTGAAAAATGGTATCAAAAAATGTCACTGTGCAGCTCTGAGCATAAATATGATGGTATATTATCAATATTTTCCCCCACCACTCCCAAGTAACAGCTCACTTATTACACATCCTTAATGCTGTGGGCAGAACTTGGCCTTTCTTTCCTCATATTTTCTTCTCCTTCCTTCATATTTGCTGACTTCCAGAAAATGTATTGGTCACTTTGTGTTCTCCTCTGTTTCGCCTGTTATTCATTTATTTATTTATTTTGGTACTTCCTTGACATAAACTACAAAAACCTCTCAAGTAATACAGAAAGAAGCTTAAGGTTCAAAGTTTTTTTCAGCTGAAAAACACAAATGAATTATTCTTAACAGCACATTCTGAAGGTTGAAATCTGTAATTTGGCCTGACATTTTAAGTGTACATCACTTGAATTGCTGCCAGCTTTCTAGAGTGATTAGGTGACTTGAAAAAGGCAAATATTTTTTCATATGCTTCCACTGAATTGGAGGCTCTACTGCTGAAAAGACTTCAATAATCCTGGCTGTATTTATTTCCTAAAGCCTCACTCATCATTGTCAAAATGTTATCAGCCATCCCCAGCTTTCTCCTCAGCCCAGAATCTAATTCCAATTATTAAAAAAAAAAATATATATATATATCCCTTTCTGGAAATGAATCTTCTGCAGTACTCTCTATTTTTCATGTAAGACTTAAATCAATTATTAAATGGAATGTATTTGCCACATAACTGTTGTGCTGAAGAGAAACTGCTCTTGTGTGTTGGAGGAAGCCATGGCACAGGGTTTCGGCACGCTTGCTGGGGAGCTGGAAGCACACGGTTCATGGAAACCTGCAGCAACACTCCAGGATCCTGGGCACAGGACACAAATTCACAAATCCAAGGATTGTATTGGAAGGAGTACAGATGGGAAATCGCCCATTCCTAACTTCTCCCCTTAATTGCGATGAGAAATGAAGAATTTGGTTCCACAAACATACCACCTCCCTCTGAAAAGCACCAGGGAGGTGGACCAATCTGGCTTGCTTGGCCCTCTCAGCAGCATGAGGAACTCAGCGCCTGCAAAAGTTGCAATAAGTTCATCATCTGCTCTGTGCTTCCAGGATCTTACCCTCAGTTATTTGTCATACCAACAGCTGGGAAACAGTCTGTGCTCTCTTGAGAAAAACACCAAGAAAGAGCATTTTGTGCCTCAGGAGAAGACAAGGGAAGAGGAGCCACCAAGGGAATCTCATCTTCAAGGCTGAAAGTTCACGGGACTGCTTTAGGCAGAGCCAAAACTCTCTTACCCTGGATGGAGTGTCAACTCAGTGATTTATACAGAATAACTGTAGGGACATAAATCGACACCTTCCCCTGTTTTTCTGGGGCTTCCCTGAAAGTAAAAGTTTTGTGCTTAACTCCAATGGGACGGGAGTTCCCCCTCAAAATACCCAAAGGGAAAGAAAAATCTCAAGGCGTCTTTGAATGTGTTTCATTTATTTCTAGTTGGTATTTTATGACGGCTGCTTTCTGACGTTGTAGTAATTGTTCTAGAATACATTTAGGTGCAAAGCCCCATGTCTGTAGGACTGGGTGAGGGTTTGTAGCTGTTCGTTTGGTTGTCGCCTTAAAGTAGATGGACGGTGCTTTGTAATGCCTTGGATCTTGAAGGTCTAACAGAGTTAAGATGTCTCTGAGATGCCCTGGGAAATCCCAGGGTTGCAGATAGCTGGGTGGCATCAAGGTCAGGTTTCCATATCTCACATGGTGAACTTTCAGTGACTTTCTGGATGGTGGGCTCCTGCAGGCTGAATCTTCCCTGCCTGCAACGGGGAAATGGTAACGAAGGAGCACTGAGGCGCTGAGTTAGCACATTTATACCTTTTGGGGGTTTTAAGGAGTTCGTGCCTGTTTTTACAGGGAGTTTTTCAGCCTACTTTGAACTACCTTAAAACAATAAAGTTCCCCTTTCAGCAGCTTGGTTTAATGGAAAGATTTACTGTATTTTCATTCTCCT
>NW_009647581.1:878524-916773 GCF_000708025.1 Charadrius vociferus
CAAGTTCAGAATTCAGTGTCAAAGGGAAGGTCTATTTAGGAGAATTAAAGCATCTAATAAGATTCTTGCCACCTGGATTGCTTTACGGGAAGGAGGTGTGGATAGTCCATCACGGATCACAGTTTGGTACAAGTAGGGCACATTTTAATTAAAAGAAAGAATAAATGCTTCACCAATCACAAAAATAACCTGGGGAAATTAAAATTTCTTAACGTACCGAAGGAGTCAAAATAAAACTTTGGAATTTTAACACTTTAGCATTGATATATCAAAGATTCTTCCCCCGCCTGTGAAGGACAACACAGACCTCCCAATGTTGCTTGCATGTCTGGTCCCAGTGAGAATCATGATCTTTCTCCACTGACACCAGAGACGCAACCAGGGCTTCAACTACTCCCATTAAATGATGAAAATTAACAAACAGTTACACATGTGCTTATTTTTAAGCATGCGAGCAATCTTAATGGCTTGAGTGCAACCGCTTAAATGTTCGACATAAAGTATGTGTGTAAGGGTTTTCAGGAGAGAAGATACAGTGGCAAAGAATAACTTTACAAGCGTGCTCCCAGATTCTCTCATTGAGGAATCCATTACGTTGCCGTTTGCTTTTTGTACTTTCCCTCCCAAAAGTTTGTACTAGAAATGACCCATTTTATGAAGTGCCATTTTCAGGTTTGAACCCTTTAATACCACACATAGCGCTGGATAAGGAGTTGGAGCTTGCAGAAACCTCCGCGACAGCAGCAAGGACAGTGTATGCTTTCAAAATTTCCCTTGCCTGCTCGGTGCTGAAGGAAATAAGCAAAACAAGTCTGAAATTGGGTTTGTTAATTTTTTGGCAAGTTTTAACTAAGCACAGTGACAAGGAGCTTTGCAAGAGAAATTTTAGAAGCCCAGCAACCAAGGCATAACAAGCTGTCAGAGAAAAGATCAAGTAGCATTCTCTAATTCATCTAACCAACATCAATGTTCCAGCTAACAGTAGACAGTGTTAGCCAGATTCTTGCCCTTTTTATCTATGAAAAGCTACATTTATCAAAATAAGCAAAAAATGTGAGGTATGGAATGCAGTTCATTGGAGGGCAGGGCTTTATTGGTTGATTGGTAAATTGAAACACATGGAAAAGTGCTACATGTAGGAACACACTGCTGACTGTATTACTCATTTTTTATTGGTTAATCTCTAATAAGAACCAGCTGGTAATAAAGGACGGAGTTCATGGGAACCCACCCTTTGTTGAAAGCGAAGTTGGTGTCAATACTCGAAACACATGAGCACAAAGAAAACAGATGTAATTGGCTTCTGGAGGTCAGGTTATGTAAAGACCCCGGCGAACAGAGGTGAAGTTTTGGCTGCAGAGAATGACAGGCTAAAATAGCCATTATTTCTGTGTCTGCAAGTGTGTGTGTCTCTGAATGGGGTGGCAGTCGCGGAGACCTCCACCTTGGGTAGGAACTGGGGCTTCATGGTCCCCAGAAAACAGAGTGCCTCACCTGAAACATGCACTTACCAAATCAGGGAGCTATTGCTCTTTGGGGAAGGAAATCTGCAGCTTTGTCTTTAATTACAGGCTAAAGCCTTCTCTGAGAATTAATGGAATTAATTAATTTTTGGTAGGAAAAATGGTGACGAGACCCACATTCACCCGTACATATTCATGATGTCTACAGCCCCGGAGAGAACAGGCTGGACCTTCAGCACAGGTTTCAAGTTAAACAGATGTTTCAATAGTTTCTTGCACAAAAATGTCTATTTCTTCAATCAGAACATAAAACCATCTTGTTAAAGCTTAAACTAATTTATTAAAAGGGCCAAGAGGAGGGTTTTATTATTTTTTTTTTTTTGGTCTCTGAGGGTAGCAGTATATACTACATAAAAAATGTTAACGTAGCAGGTCAGAAATTTAAAGAATCAAAATGGCAATATCCTGAGTTTTATCAACACAGACTTTAATGGGACATTTAAACCAAGCTCTAGCTCTCTTGCACAGAAGGGATCCTTTAAGAAAGACCTCAAGGTGGGGATCTGCTCCTCAATTTGGATTTCTCCATTCTTTCTATAACAAGATGCCGAGCAAATAATTCGCATGAGTAATGTGGACAACAAGTGAATTTTCAGATACAGCCTTTGTTCAGAATTATTTGCCAAAAATACATCAGCCTGAGGATTGCCTGGGAGGAGTTCGGCAGCGACGATTCGAAATCCAAATGTTGTAGGTGACATTTGAGCAGTCATGTGGTGGCGGCTCTGCCCTGCGGTTGGTTTGGTGTAATCCTCTGAATCAGGATTCCGTTGTGAATATTTGTGGTTTGGAGTTCAAACTTCATTTTCTTCAAACATTATCCAACTCTCAAGTCAAATACGCTCTTTCCTGCCTACAGGCTTCTTTGCTGGAATGCCACTTGCAAGCAAAGTCAAGAGATACCCAAATACATCCCCAGCTAAATCCAGATCTGATCAGCAGTACTGTTATGCATTTACACTACAGTAACTGCAATAAGACCTTTATTCTTGGTTTAATCCTCATGTGCACCGCAGCAATGGCTAAAAACCCCCAAGTCTCCAAAAAGCAGGCTTTCACGGTGCAGAGAATCATGTCAGAAGGGGAAAGACCATCTCATCCCTCCTGAGATCTTCCCAATCTGCAGAAGACAGAAGAGTTGAGTGGCTCCATGCACTGCCAGATGACATCTAGCCAAGGTGCACTGGGTAAGGGCAGGTATAGAGGAGATACCTGGGCAAAGCTTGCTTGAGAAACCCATTTCAGAAACATGGCCAGACAACGGAAAGGAGTCTTCAGGTGATTGGCTCTGGGCCTGTATGCATATGTATTTTTGAAACACCTGAAATGAGGGACAGATACACTATAGACTGTATTTGAAAGGTTTTCATTCCTGCAGGAAGAACACAAAGGAAGTTCTTCTGGAAAAGTGTTTGCTGCTGTTATTTTAAAGTCAGCTTAATGCCTTAATGCTTTTCAAGAAGCAGCGGTTACCAAAAAAAGAAAAAAGAAAAAAAAAAAGGCTGGGAAAGAATTATTAACACAAAATTCAATAACATCCCCTTGCTTTCTCTGAGGTATTGCCTGAGTGACTGCAGCATTTACAAAAGGGATTCTAATCTGAAATGAATTTGCAGCTAATTCAACCTGTAGGCTAGTGACTCTGGGATTTCCTAGATAATACAATCCAGACAGTAATGTTGATGGATGTTAAAGACTTGCCTGTGTAACTGTTGTAAAGCTCTGTCATAAGAACAAATGAGGCATTATTGCTTTAACAAAAGTAATCCCACTGCACCAGTAAATTCTGCGCTCTTTCAATATCACACGATTATTAGTTACAGTGACTTAGTGATGTATCTTCCTTCAAAGAGGCAACAAACACTTCAGTCCGGGATTTTCCATGCAAAAAGCTCCACTCAAACCACTTTTTTTTTAATTCTTCTTTTTTTTTTTTTTCTTAACACGGAGTGAATTCAGTGTCACAGGCTGTCTTACCTAGATGGACAAGCTGGAAGAAATGTGGCCAGCGCCCAAGAACTGGTACCAGGGTCACGGGGGCTAGGAAAGCAGACAACAATCTTCATTACTCTCTATTCTGCTCCTGACTCAGCCCTGTAAAGCAGGTCAGGAAGGGTGGGAGTAAAAAACTAGCCTTAAACACCTAAAGGAGTATTTTATGTTTGGAGGACACTGAATAAAAATGGTTTAGTGGCTGCATATTTTCCTAAAGGCTTCTATTGAAGCCACAGATATTTGGCTAACCTGGACTAGACTCTTTTCTACGTTCAACCTAGAGCTAATGTGTTTTATGGATTTTGATTCCTGGACCAAGCCTCACTTACAGCATCCAGATTTCCATCCTTCTCTTTGCTCTTGAGTAAAATGGCCAGCCTGTCTTTTTCTTTCCTAGGCATCCGTACTCTCCAGCACTACCAGATATTACACCCTGTGCCCATAATCTATTTTTTCATCCAAAGCTTTAGTTATTCTCTCACATATTTTATCATCTACTCATCTTTCTCAGAGGAGTCCTTCAAAAAAAAAAATTGAAGTAAGGCCAAAATAACTCTTGACTTTGGTGGGAGGGAAATATTGACCAATGGTGGGGGAAAAAAAAAAAATGTTAAATTGACACACATTTAACTTATCAAGTCCTGCTGTGATGTTACAGTTAAAACTCTCCATATAAACTTTGAGGACCTCTTCTGATGATAACTTCAGCATTAAAAATACCATTTTTCATGTCTGGTGGTCTTTCTGTTCCTAATGCTTTCCATGCTTCCTTCTTTCCTTGCTAGTAAATATCTGATGGACTGGAGCTTTCTGATCAAACACCTACTCATTAAATCCCAGAGGCTTTTTGTTCACTTCTGCTTTTCCCAATGCAACCACTCTAGATACAGCCCTATTCAAAGAGCATAAAAAAGGGATAATCTAACCCAATTTTTCCAGCGGAGAGTTCTCCTGGCATAAGACATTTACCAAGCAGTTGCAATTGCTTGTAGGGCTTTCCAGCTGAAAATGCTTGTAGGGCTTTCCAGATGAAATTGCTTGTAGAGCTTTCCAGCTCTAATCAAGGCCTGGGACAGCTTTGGGTCATGATGTTAAGAGCCACCCTGATGCTCTGCTGGTCCTCAGCGTGGTCCATCTGGGAGCAGAGCTGAACCTTAAGCAATTTTGCATGTGTTATAGCAAGAGCCAGAAGAGTCGGTGGTGTAACCAGTCCCCCCAGCTCCCCTCCCCGTATCAGAGAGAACTTGGCTGAGCAAAGCGAACGTGGCCCTCACTGTGAGTAACACTGTGGTTTAGAAAAAAAATAATAATAATGTTGGACTATCTAGGAAAAATCACACTTATTAGGAGTCTGTCTCGAACCTGCCTTTGTGCCAAAGGTTAATGAGGAGAGGGCGGGGAGGGTGACGGGCACCTGATCTTCCGTGATTAATTTGACAAATGTCTTTCTGGCTTCCACCCAGTTCCTTGTGGAGATACGGCTCTTGGATGCGTTCAAAATGACCTACTTTTCACTGCTGGCCAGGATTTTGCTGCTTTGTTGTTATTGTTGGACTTTGCTGCTGCTTTTGATATTGTTGCACATGAGATTTTTGTCCTGTGGCAGATGACCGGTCTTGTTGTGTTTGAGTACAGGACTTCTCTGCGTGCTCACATGCTGTTAGTGACCATAACGCATTGCATCTTTAGGGATCTTACCTCTGAAGCTCTCAAAAGGGTTTAAAAACTCTTTTTTTTTTTTTATTTTCCCAGTCCTGTGCCCAGTAAGTAAGCCCTATGCAGAGCTCCCAGGGCTTTCTCTTACACCTATTTGCTCCCAGTGCAAGATGGGCAGATGCTTGCTGTACACCATCACCAGTGTAAGGCAGGAAGTGAAAGTTCATCATAACGCAACAGAAGCCACTGAGGAACCTGGCTCAGGCACGTGGTTTAATGAATGACCAACATATTGCCCAGGAATGTGGCTTCCTCCTCCCATCCTCTCCCCAAACTGGGGTCGGGGCTACCCCGAATCAGCTCTGGTTTCCCATGCTGCAGGAAGGACAGAGCGAGCATCTCCGCGTTCAGATCAGCTCAGGTCACCTTTGGCCACCGTGCCAAACTACATCACTGTCTCATATATTTAAAAACATAGTTTTGGAGAGGATAAGATCCCTGGTTCACTCCCATCTGCTGTTGCTCTCCAGGACCAGTTAGCTGAACCCCACGTATCCCCTGAACCAATAAATATGCAATCTGCAAAGGATGCTGCTGTTTCTGTAAAAAATTTCAGCTCAGCCAAGGGGTAACAGGGACCCCTTCTGCAGATAGAACTACTCTGAGCCTTGGGCAGCCAATATATTCTGTCCTGCTTTCAGCAATAGGGGTTTTGATGTGTACTGAAAATGGATTTGGGGCTTGACTATATGGGTTTCCATCCTGCTAAACATGACCGCAAAATATGCGGTTGTCTCATCAATAAGATAACTTAGAGAGTTAGAATGCAGCAGAGAGCATAGGCTCATTTAAGATGTTGCAGACAAGTCTATACAAATCTGTTAAGCCTGGAGAAGCCTCAGGTAACAAGTGCATTAGAGGATCACGGAGAAATTGTAAAATGTAACCCAAAACTGACAGATAGATAGACAAGTGAATATATTTAATGCTGATTTTTCTGTTGGACATGTAATTTGTGATTTACTAGGGAAACAGATCATTAATTATCGCCTATTAAATGCAAATATGAAGAAAAGGCAAAGGTCTGTAGATGCCTCTTCGTTAGCCCAGAGATCTTGATGGCTATTTAGTCACGTTTGAAACTAAAATAATATTTTCTTCAAATGCTGCCTTTGCCAAATGCAGCGTGAGCTGACATCTGCTTGGCTAGAGCTGGGGTCACATATGAAGCAGTGCCTAAACTGAACAAATATTTCCAATTGAAAAAAAAAAAAAAAGAAAAAGAAAAGAAAATCATTAACCTTTTGTCATTAGCATTAGCTGTTCTTTGAGCCGCTCAGCAGTTTGAATTAGTGCACCTGCCAAAATAAGCACCAAGTGTTGTTACCCTCTTAGGGACAGCCCTGTTCCATAAATCACAGTATTTCAATGACAGCTAAATGTGTTTTATATCATATAGAGAGCCTGTGTTTATGAATGTGAGATAAAAGGGGTTTAACCAGTGCAAACACTAAGACTACTGTATGCAGTCTGGCTCTCTTTCATGATATTTTCCCCCTTTTTCTTAAATGTGATTTCTTTTGCCCATGCGCTTGCCTGTCTCCTAATTTTCTGCCAGTTTTGTCTGTAAGTTGATTTTCCTTCCAATTCTTTCTGTCCTGAAGCACAACACTGACTACATAATCGCAGTGTGTGTCCAGCTGGAAGGAAAGGGGATTTGGAGAAATTAATTCTTTGCATGTACTTTATATCTTCAGCTGAAGACATAAAGATACTGTCTTATTCGTTTGTAAACATGTATTTTGCAGACTTAACTCCTGTACTATGCACACCTTGCAAAAATCCAGTGATAGGATAGATCCTCCCCCTGTTTTCAGTGCTGGAGGGCTTAATTCTTCGCTCTCTGTCCAAAGGCAACGTTTCTGCGACACTTCAACATGAGAAGGGAGACAGCAAAAGTGAGATGCACTTCTGTGTGCAGGCAATTAGGTGACTTATTACAGAGAACAAATCTTATACGGTCTGTTACCAAGTTTCCCAATTGCACAAAAAACCTGTTGCCTTCCAGGGGCCATGAAATGTAGATTACTGATGGTCTGAAAGTGTCCACAGACCCTGGGATGTCTCAGGTGTCTGTTTGGTTTTATTTTTTACAAAACATCTTCTAAGAACATGTTATAGTATACACATATCCTGAACCTGCTTTGCTGTTTTCTCCTGTGATAGCAAATTCACCTGCATAGCCCTGACATCAGTTACCGCTTGGCCAAGGACTAACTAGTGTAAAATGAAACCATTAATAACGATTAATAAAAGTTTACATTAGTTTTGTTGGGGTTTTTTTTTTCAAAATGCCCACTTTTTCTAACCAGCTCAGTTTCTGTTCATCACTGGGAGCTTCACTCTGTGAAATTACGGTTTAAGCCACCCCGTGCCACTCTCAGCTAAGGTAGTGACAACAAAGCCAAAAAAACAAAACCAAAGGGTTTGTGGGTAGCCCAGGCAATTCATGACAGAGCAACCACTGACTCATTATTTATAAAGAGTCTCCATGTAAATAGATGAGAACACTGTAATTTTCACTTGTATTCCAGTGCTATATTCAAAGGCCTGTAATTTATTCTAACTGAATTTAAATCCCTTGGAAAAGCATCACGAGAACGTGCACATAGAAACCACTTGCTGTCTACGGCAGGAAACAATCTTCATGGATGTCTCCCTGAATTCGTTCCAGAACAATATATTGAGCTGAAATGATTGAATGATTCATTTTCATTGCAGTAAAGGTGGATGAATAAAAAAGGTCAGATAGGAGGCAGAGATTAAGTTAACATTGAAGTCTAGGAGAAGAATGGGACTAAAATGTGGAAGAGACACATGTCTCTGTTAGAGGTTGCGTGTGTGAATTTGGTTAAATCACATTGCAGGAAATCCTATCCCGATGGAGTTTTGCCACTGAAGTCAGTGAAATTCAGCTGCATCTCTCATCAGCACAACCCATACTTTGGAAATGACTTGGTGGTAAGGATCTCAGATGGGTTCCACACCTGGACTGGAAGGACACCATCCTCCAGAAGGGGTAGGAACTCAAAACCGACAGTGACAGCCAGCAGCTATGCTTTAATTTGCTCGTTTCAGATGGAGTAAATAATTCTGTGAGCTGGTATAAAAATTCACAGGCATGTCATATGGATGGATGGTTTCCTCTTCCAAGAAGAGCATTGCTGGGAATCACAGCCACTCTTATACATCATTCTTCTCTTGAGCAAAACTGTTGTGTCGGGACCACGGCCCCTCCGGGAAGGTGGGCAAAAATGCCAATTCCTACAAGAAATTTGCCACCCAGCTGAGCTCCCTCATAACAGTAGCGGCTTTTCTACGCCCTGTATTTGTCAAGAATTCCTGCTCATAAGCGCCGTCATTTCTTTGTGGCAAGGGAAAGTTGTAGCCCTTTATCAAACGCAGCTCTCAGCCCTGCCAGATGAGGTCTGCTTTTCATTTGAAAGGCTTGCAGAAAGCAAGGAAGCGTCTGAGCCATGCCCAGTCCTCCTAGGCAAATTCTTTGCCACCTCAGATGTTAATTCCTAGAAACTCTATTGTCAAGAGCGATAGTCCTGAGAGCGCTGCTGAGCTGCGGATCTTGGAGAGGGTTAGAGACATTTTCTGCTGCAGTCATTTGGAACGGCTCTGTGTTACTGCAATCTCCATTACAACACAATAACAGGAAACATTTCAGTGGCCTCTGCAGTACTTGGCATATTATTTCACTTTAATGCTCATATTGTTTGAGCATTAATAAAACTGGAAACTGTGATATAATTAAATCCATTCTTCCTACAGAGAAGATGACTGTCTAAGATAGTGGCGAGAGCAGCAGACTCACATGTCGCCTGGAGAAGAGAGCGTGTTCCCCTTGCCAAGGCACAGTGTACACGTGCTTGGTTTTATATCCTTCTGCGTAAAAAGAGCTCGAGTGGAGAGCTGGAGACCTCTTGTACCTCTGGATCCAGCGCTGCAAGACTTTATTGCTTGAGCTATAAGATTATCCTGTTAGACCAAAGGATAAACTGTTCTCACTATGCGCAACCTGAGCCTCTCATGGGATAAAAATTTAGACATAGAGACCAAATAACTGATAGTGCCACGGATCATTTGAACTGGCTGAACTAAATGTCTGAAGCATATCTTTATATTTGAGGGGCAGGATTGGGAAGATCTGCAGCCTGGAAATCTCCGTGCATCTTTCAGGCACTGCAACACCAACTGAGGCACCGCTATGGCTTGTTGCCTCCACTTGCACCAGGGATGCTCACACAACCGGCTGCTCTGCTTGTGCGCACGCTGCAGCTGACCGCAGCGTGATGTTCATCCTCGTATCTCCAGCCAGGACTTCGGGTCCAATCCAGCTTCCCATTAAACTCATGTATATCAGCAGATGATGCAATATCTCTCCAGTCTGAGCCAAAAAAAAGTCCCTTGTGTATCCAGTCCCCTTTGCTATACCCTCAGTAATTTGCAGAAGTGTTGCAGCAACCAAGGAAATGAGTTTCCGTTAGTGAAGATTTTCCTCTGGCCTTGCCTGGCGTTCACTCCTTTGCAATAGTCCAGCTGTAATTAAACTTCTGCTAAAGTTTTAACGTGCTCTCTGGACTCTTGGTTGGGTCAATACTACGAAAAAGATAGACATCTTCTCTAGTGTTGCAATCTACAAACCAGCTCAGGAAATTCCTCCTTCAAGGAATACCACAGGTCGTGAAGTGTTAAACTGATATTTTAAAAATGTTGATGAAATTAAAACCATAAAGAAGGTCGTGTGTTCAGTAAGCTGTATTGGATATACTCGTGGAAAGTTCCTAGAAACACTTTTTTTCCGGTTCAAGAAGTTATTAGTGAACTGGTAGACCACAAAGATTCAAATCAGGAATTGCGAAAGATTGCTAGGAAATAACATTATAAAACAAGTTTTCAGATTTAGTCCCATACAGTAAGTGTCTCTGTGTGACCTCACCATACAGATTTAAACACTAACACGATCTTTCCGTAGCCATCAACTTGTACAAAGCATTCAGGAGAGTAATTTTCCTCTTACTGTGCTATCACTTTGAAAAACGGGCCTGCATAATGCACTTTCCAATCTAATTGCTCTTAGGGAAGGGCAAGAAAAGAGAGATTATAACAGCTATTCAAATTCTTCTACTAATGAAATTTAACCAACAAAAAAAAAAAAAAAGTGAAAATTGGTTTGTATATGATATATATATTTAACTCCAGCTACAGATTTTGTAGTGCAGACTCCAACTTCCCCATTTCCCTGGAAAAGTTCAGAGCTCGGGGGAGGACAGTCGGCAGGAAGGTGAATGGATGACTGAGTTGCTCAAGGTAATTTTAAAGCCAAATATTTGTTGGATATGTTTTCAGTTCACACACCTTGTTTTCCCGTTTCTTAGTCTACTGCATACTAGCAGAGACGTTAGAGGGAAAGAAGGAACATTCAGAGCTTCAGAAATAGTGAGTAAATTGGGGACAAGTGAGATACAGCTAAACTGGGCCGCTCTTTCTGGGTCTGCAAACCACCTTACCAACATCGGCCAACCGGAAGCGTTTTCCTCCTTTTCCGCACCTCTCACAGGGAGATAAGGTGGACCCCGCTCGCTTCTTCCCCCTCTTAGACACATGGGAAATGGAAACTCTCAATCCAGTATTGGGTTCAAATCAATTTACACCGAGAGGTGTAACACTGATCACAACCTCCTTCATTGATTTTGATTGATGTGGGATTTCACTCTGAAGTTCTGCACAAAAACCCACCCTGTTTAATTCAAGTTTACCGTCGACGTCTGCTCCCCTCTGTGGCTTTCAAGGTGTAGCCTTTTCACAATACATCATCCCAAACCTTTGCTTAAACATCAACAGCTGCCTTTGCTGGCTACTGATCTAGTTAGAAGTTAAATTCTCTTCTGACCATGGTTTTAGGGATGTCAGATATTTCAGACAGCTGCCATCAACGTGTCCGAGGAGCTGGAAAATTATTTCTTTGGTGGAAGCCAGTTAAAAACCACTAATGCAACACAACATGGATTTTCAAAAAGCCTAAGAGGTAGAAAAATGTAAGTTTTTCCTGTCTTGATGTGGAAACCAAGAGGAATCCAGGCGTTCCTCCTGACTTCACTGTGAACTACATGCAGCGAAAGGCTACAAAATTGGAAGTGGGGGGAAAGATCAGAGGTTAAGGAGCTCATATTTCTACATAACATGACCTTATCTCAGTGGCAACTCAATTCTCATGATCTGCTGCTGTGTTCTCACAAAGATAAGTCTGCTAAAGACACAGAAGAGTGTTTCAGCAAGGAAAACAGGCGACTGCGCTCACAGCAGTTTCTTTGAAAGGTTCCCCTGCCTGTGAGTTACAAGATACTGTACTTAAAATGTCAAATCAAGCAATCTGTTCTGAAAGGAAAATTACCAGAGCAATCACAGACCTTGATTTCCTCTAGACTCATGGAGTACAGACAAAATTATGAAAATCGCTTGGCCACCCAGATCCTTAATGTTGAAGTCCCAGGTCAAGGAAAGCTCAAGCAATTAGCCTGCTGAGCTAATGACATGCCTGTTTGATATAGTAGCTGAATAGCACCCTGATTGCCTATAATATGATTATGCACATTTTGGGTTGCTTTAAAAAAATTTGATGCCTTGGAAAAATACAATCTCATTTCTCTGGCATTTCTGAAAGACCTCTGTTTCCTGAGAAGTCAAGGGCATATTTCAGCTCCTTATGTTTCCACAAATATGTTATTAGATTCACTCATTGACCTGCCTTTAATGAGTAGAAGATGTCATTGTTGAGGAGGATATTAAAATACAGTAGCATCAAAATGTTGTCCCATCACAAAGCCGTCATAATTCAAGAGGCCAGCTTCTCTTTACGTCCCATTAAAAAAAAAATAGGGAGGTAAAAGAAGATTGCTCCAGATTGGATATCCTAAACATCCCGGTTACTGAATACACTAGATAAATATCATTTATCAGAAAAACACTCCCCTTTTCTCCCCCTTTGAATAGAAGTCAAATTTTGAGCAGATCTGTCATTTCTGAAAAGTTCAAATACATTTTAATTTTCTTTTATCTTCCTGTGTGACATAAGTCTTCCTTCTGGTTGGTCGGAAAAGGGGTGGCATTGGGTAGGGCAGGAGCAGGATTAGACTCAAACTTTCTGGATGTTCAACACCCTAATGAAAATCTTCGCAGGGTGTCCCATAGCTGTACCACTCTGCCACGTGGGAGGCTGATTTGCAGCCATATGCAACAAGAAGCAAGGAAAAGACATTCTATTCTCATTGAGTCATACAGCCAAAACATAACGAGCAAGCACACAGCAAAAAAAAAAAAATGTTACTGCAAGGATATGTCCAAAAGACACCTAAGCACTGATTGGTCTATGGTCAGAAGCTTATTTGTTGGTGATATGTCAAATTAATGTCACACAGCTAAGGCAGACCAGAAATCGGAGCACAAACAACAGCTTGAGATATTCAGTATTTTTGCAGGACGTGGGGACAAAGAAGCCAGTGACACAGCCGAGACTGGAGCAGCACAAATGTGAGATGAAAAAGGGGATGGAAAAAAAAAAATAAATTCCCAACCTAATTCAATATTTGGTTTGGGAGGTGATCTGGCTTCTTTTAATCTAGAGCTGTTTGCATATTCCGAGCAGTGGGACCATCACTCTCTTCAGCTGTGCCATAAAGCAGGGCTTGTAGCGTTTGGGGCAAAACCACAGCGGTTACCTGCACCTACTGAGCGCTGACTCTGGAAACAGGTCAGGGTCCTCCAGTTTGGGACATTTCAGCTTTTTTCCTGGCATTATGTCCCTGACAGCCTAATCTCAGGCAGGACTATTTATTGACATTTAAAAAAAAAAAAAAAAAAAAAAAAAAAATCCCCTCTTTAGAAAGAGGAAAGGGAAATCTAGAGGTGATTAATACCGTGGGTCTCGTGTACAATGACTGCCTGTGTCTCACAAATGCACCAATGAGATTTAAAGCTGATACTTTTTGGTTTCCCAAGGAGAGGAGTGGGAGCTTGGGAAAGCTCCTGACCATCTTCATACATATTCAGGGTTTCTCTTTGTTTTCTGATGAAGGGATAGGCTCTGTCCTTAGACTTCTGAATGGTCCCTTGACACCAGCCCTGAAGATTTTTTTTTTTAATTAGGCCAGCCTGGAATGATTTGAATTTGGATCCAGTACTGACAGCGTAGCTCCTTGCTTTTAAAGGGGTTTTAACCTAAGAGGAAGTGGAAATCTTATATAAATTCGCTTATGCGATTTGAAATTTTTTTTCAGTCCACAAAACTTCCATTTCTCCCTTCATTTCTGCTGCTTCTGGAGATTATCAACAGAGATTGTCAGAGAGAAGGAGGGAGGAGAAACCCGCCAGCAAGAAAAAAAAAAAGTGTATGAAAACTTTTATAGCATTTTGCACTAGAGTTTCAGCTGATATTAATAGATATTTATGTTAACATTTATACCCTGTGCTCCACTTTTCTGATGTGACACCAGCAACTAACACACCTCCCTAGGCTGCTGTGCCAGCTCCGAAGCAGCGAAGTGAGAGTTTGTGTGTGTGTCCCCCTTCTCGGTGTGAGACACGGTCCTTCATCCCCACTGCCAGCTGAGCTACATCCACCCCAGGAAAGGTCCCGCCACTCCATCAGTAAGGGCTCCGGAGAAAAGGCTTCCTGAACCACCCGAATTTTGACGGAGGACCAAAACAGCAGAGGCAAAAAGAGAATCAGTCAAACCTCAAAATGAACTTTAATAAGAAGAATGAACCGGAAAAGCTAATCAAAAACACATGAAATCCTGGGCATTGTTGATTTTCCCTGTGCCTAGACGCAGAAATTACCAAAACTTCTTTCTATATTTTTAAGGCTTTGTACTAAAACATGGCCGCTCTTAATCAGAAGAAACTACCACTGTTGCTCTCTAATTTTACAACCACAGTAAACTGTAAACATTTCAAATGTTGTTTTCCCACTTTTAATGTTGTGAGGGGAGAAGAAAACAAAACTAAAGACATGAAGATGTATTTAATGCACACTTGCAGCAGTCCACTGTGCTCACCCCTGGGAAGAGCAGTGCATCAGTAAATATTTACTGAACTTCAACATTTCATACTTATATGTTCACACTAATGGACTATATATCTATTACTTGGCAAGATTTTACATGTACTTGTTTGCCTCTTTTAGACTTAGAGTCCATCATTAGTGTGTTACGGAAGGATTATTTGAGATTCAGACTAGCAGAGTGAACTAAAGAGGTTCAGCTGCGATTTGTCTAATGCAGCGTGTCTTATAATTATTTTGTCCTTCCCTGCTAATGACTTTCTGACTCTTTTCATCCACTTGGTACCCAAGGGATGTACAGCATTATCTCTGCACATCAATATTTTTCATGGGACATATGTTTTTACTTTGTAACAGACTTCCTTCATTGCTTAAAAGTAGCAAATAAAGCTCTAATAAAAATTGATGCTTGTATCCCTTCAACACCAGGTATAGGTTTTCGAGCCAGCAAGTAGGATTTCATGTTGGAATCCATATTGCTGGTGTTCCTGCTTCTTCACACAGCCAGGAAAATAAAATCAGGCTGTTGAGGCTTTGGAAGGGAAAAGCAAATCAACCAACAAATATTTGGAGAGGAATAATTTGGGGAATATTAGATAAACTTTCTTTCCTTACTTTAGTATAGGAAAATTACCTCTACTTCCAGTGTCTTTGTACCCCTAATATTATTTCTTCATCTTCTTGGTCTCTGTTTTTTGCTGACTCATCTGCCATTTGAGACTTTTTCTATGCCTCTAACTCATACATCCTTTATTCTACTTGAATCCATTTTGGAGCCCTAAACTCGCCCCGTGGGATTCATTCAGATTTTTTTAAAAACACTCAGGCTCACATGAAACCTATTAGTCAATATTTAATTTAGACTCTCGTACGCAAAGACCCTCAAGTCATTCTGATTTCAAAAGCAAGAGGGAAATACTGACATGGAGAAGAGTTTGCTGCGGCAAGAAGCCAAATGCCTCTGGCTTGCAGAAAAGGTGCACCCACATGTAAGCCAGAGGCCAGCACGTCTCTGGAGCTGCCACCATCAGCTGTAGCTGTCATTGTCCCTCTCTTATCAGTCCCAGTATCTACAGTGTCTGCCTGCCAGTGCCCACCTTATTGCATAAATAAAGCTGGAACACCTCAGACATCCCTCCAGACTGCTCTACAGGATGCAACCTGTCAGTTGTCCCACTGCCGTATTCTTTCTGAAGCCATAAATCCCCAAAGGTCCCCACATTCAAAGCCTTTTCTATACTGGAACAAAAATTTAAATCACTCCCATACTAGGATTGATTTGGCAGAATGAATGGTACTGAACAGCAGAAGCCACTCCAGTTTCTGTGCAGTACCCACAGGAGGTAAGAGAAGCTGAATGAGGAGGCTGAGGTTCTGCATGATGTTCAAGGGATATTATCTCCCCTTCCAGGGCAAAAGTCTTCTACCGGGAGTCCCTGTGGTCTCTGAAGGCTCTTATATCGCTCACAGCCCCCAAAATGGGGTCTTCACACCACTCTGCTAATAGAAGTGGCATCTGCAGACAGCTCTGGTGCTCGCTTGGCCTTTTTCTTCTCCTTTTCTTCATAGGCAGGTTTCCAGGATCCTTTGCAGCTGCTGATCACTGCATTATTATCCACATGTCTGACAACTTCTGGCTTTCTTGAAACTCTTCGATTTTCGGTTGTTTGGGTTCACCTCTCTTCTCTTCTCCCCCAGGCACATGTTGAAGGGCTGTTGAATGTGAAGGACGCAGACCTCCTAAAGCTCTGGTTGTTGCCCAGCAGATACTCCACAGGGAGCTTTGATCCTGCTCCACAGCATGCTCTGTCACTCCAGTTCTCTCACCTTTTAATACTATTCATCTCCACAAACCCACCAGCCCAACCTGCTGCTCCAGCCAAGCGCCCTCTCCAGCCCATGAACAGAGCTGAACGTTGTAATGGAGACACAGATCAACACCTCACATTCGCCCTTGATCTACTCTTGATCTACTCCGGGGTTTCTGGCACGGACACAGGGAGGCTGAAGGTCCACGAAGGACATTTCATTGCAGCAATACCTGCCTGCCCCCCGGGAACGGCAGTCAGGCTCTGCGCCTTGCAGTAGTCTGGAGTTTACTCTAAAGGACTGTAGTAAACTCATTACCGCTGTGGCTCTCCTTCATCGCAACTTAACAGCTTTTTATAGATTTTTGTTGGATCTGAGTTAAAGCGCTCAAAAAGCAGTGATGTCCTGCCAGTGATTTAACTCGAACCTCAGACAAATATGTTCCTTTTGCTCTCTGCTCCAGTCCGTGGACCAGGGATGTGGTTCTTTTAAACAGAAACACTTTTTTTCCCCAAGTCCCTGGAGGAAAAGCAGACAAACTCACTTCAAATATTTCACCTTTAACGCACCAAATTTTGTTGTAAGCCCGGGACAGCGAGATGGGCAGGATTCACTCTGAGCGAACTCAGGCTCTTGGCTGATTTGCAGCCTTTTAAAATGGGACCAAGAAATTCACACCAAAGGCTGCACTTACTGGAAACCAGTCCCCGAGGGGCAAAACGCTGGTGTTCCTGCTGTATTTTTACAAGCCAGGTGTGCTGGCAAGAAAGCTGCAATGGTCCTGGGGGGCAGGTAGCTTGACAGCTTCTCTCCAACACATCTTTGCAGGTTCATGGAGCCTCTCCAGACCTAAAGTAGTTTGCTCCGGGCAGCCTGGTCCCCTCTGGTGGCTGTAGACTTTGGAGTTGTATAGGGTATAGGACACGGAGCATCCTGCCTGTCCCACATTCCCTGCTGCTCTGAGTTTGGGACGGCGCAAAGAGGATCAGTGCCTCCAGTGCTGTGGGTGGAAAAGAGTCAGGAGGGGGATTTGAGTGGTCAGATCTGACCCAGGGGACAAGTTTCCCTGTAATTACAAGAGACATCACTCATTGGGAAATACAGATGCCAAGAGTGCAACGAGGCAAAAGCCAAAGCAAAAGCATGAACTGAAAGCCATGAAATCCCCGCCGGGGCTGGGATAAAGAGCAGGAGGCAGCAAGGAGCAGGACCGCCCCGCGCACCCCTCTGCCCATCAGCGCAGCCCCCAGCCCGGCTCCCGGAGCCCCTGGTGTCCTGCAGCGGGAGGTGCTGAGCCCCGGCTGCCCGCGACGGTGCCCAGCACACCACCTCACCCGGCAGTTAACACAGCCCTGCACACAGCGCTGTAAAAACGTGCCCGGTATTTTTTTCCTACTGCCTAAGCATAAAAATCCCCTTAAAAAATAAAAATTCATTTGGGGCTCGTGCTCTTTCCACTCACTCCTAACAAAGAACCGTTTCTTTCCTTTTTTTTTCTGGGAGAAGTGGGGAAAATCTGGGAGTTTGCAGGGTCCGAGCGAGGGCGAGCATCTCCGCTTTTCCTGCCGGTGACAAGGGCAGCAGTGATATAATGAAATGTACATGTTCTAAGTGGGGCTTCTTCATTTTTAAACAGTTGCCAAAGCTACATAAATGGGACTCCTTCTTTTCTGACCCTTTGCCCTACTTCAAATGAGCTTTTAAATCCTTTGGAAAACATGCGGTTTTACTTTCAACTGCATTAATGCTCATAATGTGTTATTTTGGCTCTCCTTGTATATTCAGGTTGAAGGCATAGATTTCATAGATTTCGCCCGGTAATGTTGACAAGCAAGCCTTACGCAGGGGCTATCAAGCACCCGAGTCAGCGTCTTTTAAAGCTCTGTTAGCTCAGCTGTATTTTTCTTTGTACACCCAAATACTTCTGGACATTACAGGAGTCTCCGCACTCAACATGCTCCAAGCAGTTCATATATAATGCAGTGAGTGTCCGCCAAGGGTACGGATGGTGTCAAAACTCACCTGGGGTTTACAACGCACTAAAGAAAATACTGGTGGCATCTTGCCCCACTGGCAGCCCTCCAAAAAGCCCGAGCTGGCTACCCATGCCAGCTCACGGAAGGACAAAGCCAGCGTGTACCGAAGCACAGCAGACCTGTCCACCTTCGCCGTCGGTATTTATTCAGCTTTGCGCGATGAGAATTTGCATTTTCGAAGAGCGGTGGTGCAGCTGGAGCGAACGCGGGCTGCGAAGGAGAGGCGAGAGGGCAAGAGGACAGATTTCTGCACTTCCCAGGGAAGATGGGATGTCTTTCTCCCCCGCACAGTGGACTTCGCAAGTGGCCTGTTTGCAGATATCCTGTGCTGTACAGATTTTTTTTAGTTGTTGGTATGTAGTGGCTTCCACAGTCTGTGCTTTTCTGATGGTTTTCAAAGCTTTAGACATGTGGCAACTAAGTTGGTTTACTGTAAACTGCCAGAAAGTCATCACATAGTAAACAGGTTTTGGCCTGATATATCGAAATAGTGACTTAGAGAGGGGTTACTGAGTCCGTTCACACCACACATAAAGAACACAGTTCCAGTGCTAAAATTAGAGCCTCATCTCCCTTTGGCTCCCTCTATAAAGACCAGAGGTTCCTCCAAAAAGTGGCTCCAAGCAGCTCAGCTGTCACCCACGACTTCTGTGTGGGGTTTTTCTGTTCAAATGTTTTATCAGCTCTGGGGAAGGATCTCCCATTTTCTTTCCCACCCTCTACTCCCACCGAAGGGGTGGATCCCAGGGAAGCCACTAAGCACCGATAATTACAAGAGAAGCAACCAAAGAGCAAGGTGGGTGACAATTATACGGGAACTTGAATAAATTTAAAGCTGCAGATGATCTCACTCAATGGTCAGGCACATAAGGTAGCCACTTCCCTCAAAAAATCCCAATGTTTTATCCACAAAGGGTTTTGATTTAAAGAAATGGAAAGGGAACGGGGGGAAACCTTGCTGGAGTGCATTTATGGAGAAGCATCACGGTGCACAAATGTTTTTGGGTATATAACCAACTATTTTAAAAGTTATGGTGGATTTTGCTTTAGGAAAGCTTTTCGTTAAAGTAGTATTTATTTCTTTGGGCTTAAGTAATAACTTAAAGCACTCCTACTTCTTCTAACACACTATTAACAGTATAATTAATTCTCAGCAACAGGAAACAGAAACCTTTCTTTTTCACTTCATCATCTCAGAGTCAGACCTTCAGTCTTATTCCAGGATCCCTATCAAACAGATGGCTTTTATACTCATAAACATGTTGAGCTCAATTTTCCTCCTGCTGAGCAAGAGTTTCAAACAAACCAAACTCCCATACTACTGCTAGGAAATTCCAAACATCTAGAAATACTTTTACAGACATTTCTTGGCAAGTGATTCTTAGAAACGTGTGTGGTTCGAAAAAAAACAACCCCAAAGCAATGAATTTCACTTATGAAAATCGCTGATTTAAAAAAAAAAAGGGGGGGGGGGGGGGAGGGAAGAATAGAAAATAAGAGAAGAGGCAGACTTCTATCTGGATAACCAAGTTTGGGAGGCCTGGGACGAAGCATTTTTTAGTTCATGCTCATTTGTATGATGGAACCTTTCAAGCTAAACTGGATTGACTTTTTAATGAACAGTGTCCAATTTTGAGACAGCCTTGGCAAATGTATTGGTTCGGGGATGGAAGTTGGTGGTTCAACCACACTTGGAGCCTAAGCCAGGCAAATTTTTGGTGGTTAAGACTAATTTTAGAGGGTGAAATTTAAGGGATGCAAATCCATGCAAGATAAAATCCTCGCAGATTCAAACAGTCGCAATTTGGTGTTGCTTTATAGCAGAGTTCTCTTTTAGTTAAGGTCTACTTGTTTTCATGAAGACTGTTCTCACTCCTGTTTTCGAGACGTTTATCCCATTAACTGATTTTTGGGTACAGCTTTACGTGAATGGATACCTCTGTTGAATGCTGTGACAATAATCCAGATATTTCACCTAGTAAATACATGAGATATTTTCCTGTCTGCCAAGGGTTGCGTTGGCAGACAGAAAACCTATTCTCTCACTGACGAACGCAGGGGAATTTCCAGAGGGACTTAGCCATCAGCAATGTAGGGAATGGATGAGAAATGGGGAAAATTAAAGAAATTCAGACTGATATAATAACCACACAGTCCAGCATTGGTTGGAAACTCAACAAAAAGTGCAGGATACATTTTTAGAGGCAACGTTTTCTGAAGGCAAAATGGCATGCATGAGCATGACTCTGGCATGATGAAATAACACAGCACTAAACCCAATATCTGAGCTTTGGGCTACTGGCTGGATGAGTAAGATATATTTAATGAGGTTTGGGAACCTGTGATGCCACCACTTCTCCCCTCTCGTTTTCCAAGCATTAACCCTCCCCACAGTTTTTTTTCTTATAATCACTCTCTGGTTTGGTGGGTTTCTCAGTATTCTGCATTTTCCTCTCTCCAAGCTCGTGTTTGTTACACATGAAACCATCTCCAGACCCCTGGGAAAGGCCTCATAAAAATTCAGGAATTAAATCATCTCCATGCTGTTTTTAAGGAAAAAACAATCTGTTTTTTTGGAAAGACTCTACCGAGCATTAGCAGCGCTCTCTCATCCACGCTCTATGTGTGTGTCTGGTTACCTTGCCCTGAGCCAAACAGCTTCATTAAATCTCGTTTAAGTGCTGGCTGCGGTCAGCTGTTGTGACTCCAGCCCAAGTTGGAGCAGAAAATCGACAACCTTTAAACACAAAGCACATCTCATTGGGCCAATATTATTTTCATCTTCCTGAACATCATTGTCTGATCTGTACAACCAATTAGACCTGCTGTTAGTCTTGGCCCTGTGTCAACACAGAATGTGTGGACCAGACAAATACGGGACTTCAAATACGCAGGCATATTTTTTGGCTAATACTGTCAGATAAGGCAGCGTTATCTGCGCCTTTTCTCTGAGCTGGCTCTAACCCTATTGAAATTGTTCTATTTTACAAGCCGTATGTCAACAGTACCTGTTTATGGAAGGTGACACCGTCTCCCCCCTGCTGCTGGTGTTATCGATGAGGAAGCACTAAGTGGGCGTGTGAGTATTTTTAAAGTACACTGCAAAAATAAAATAACAAGGGAGTCCTTGATTTATCCGTCTGTTAACAAAATAATGAGCCCGCCACCTACAAATGTATTGTTCTGTGCAGCATTCCCAGGTCTTCTGTACTCATTTTTAGAAGAAATCCTTGTTTCTTCTCGCAAAAGAAAATATTGACTGTATCTTGAAAATCAAATTACTTATTTCCCTGATGTTTGGTGGTTAGCCTTCAGCTGCACGTTGTTTTGGGTTTTTTTACCTGTTATGACAAGTGGTGGTGGTCCTACATGTAGAATGGGAGATTGAAAACGCTGTCTTCATCTAATTCTGCCTCCCTGAAGCCAGTCACTGAATGTCTCCATGAATGTCAGAACCAGTGAGAAACCAAAAACTTCTTGAAATCCTACCTCCAGTGTCTGCACAAGAACCAGAGACACTTCTGTTATCTTCCATATTAAGAGCCAAAATTGAGTACTTTATTCTACTATCTCATGCACACTCATATAGGACCATGTGTATGCAGGAATTAATCAATTCCAGTTTTTAAAGGGTTGTGTTTCTGGGTTGATAATCAACAGTGCCTTTCAAAGCAATTTTTGGAGTTGCATTAACTATTTCTACCTCTGCCTAAAGCAAACAAACACAAAAATCTCAGAGGTGGATGTTTCCATCAGACACTCACAGGTGCGATAGCATGTGCTGGTAGCGGGGCTGACATGCTCTGTTTTGACTCCCCAAAGCTTTTATGGCAAAAAGACTTTCATTTATACGCATTCATAACTGTGACAAAAGCTGTAAACAATTCTCTAAAGGGTGGAGCTGCACTTGGAAAATTCAGACCTTCAGTTTTCCTATTAGATGTATACGTATGTGGGTGGGTGTGTATATGCCTCTGGGTGTGCATGTGTGTACTGTTAGACCATTGCACATACTGGCAGCAAGCAACAAAATAACACTGTTCTAGATGACATCAGTTTTGCATTTTGGGGATCAAACTCTTGGAAGAAAAGCTGTAGATATTATTAAAGCAACGGAAGGATAAATAGGTATCCATATATATTTGTAAGACGCATATACTTACATGTACAAATACTCAAAATATATGGTGATCAGATAGGTTAAAACATGTTAATTTATCACAACAATGCCTCCTTATCTACCTATACTTTTTTCTGAACAACATAGTAAAATGCATAGTGGGATTTCTACATTACTAATCTCTCTGCTTATGTAAGCAAAGAAAAAAAAACAGCTTTCAGCATATGATTTCATATTCCAGTTCCATTTACTCCATACATATTTTTCCTACTTACACTCAGGTAATCTTCCAAGCCTCCGTGTTAAGACAGATTAATTACTACTGGGAAAACGATGATCTTGGAGGTAGGGGCAAAACTACTACTACAAGCAGTTCCAAGCTTGCCCAAATCTAGGATCAATAAACCAGATGTTCCTTGGTATGTCAGTGATGCGATATTCAATGTCAATATTAGCCCCAAATGTCAATGTCAATATTAGCCCCAAAGAAGAAGAAGAAGATCAATTTGGATTGAGCGAGCAGCTAACAGCATGGAAGTATTATTTCAATTTGGCCACATGTTTGCCAAAACAAAAAATGAACTTACTTGCATTTGTTTGCTTCATGCAAGACTGTTGATGCCAAACACTCTTTGCGTTTGGCATATTTGATGTTCAAACACACCAAATTTCCAATGCTCTTAGGTTTCTGCTTGGATTGAGTGAGCAGCTAACAGCATGGAAGTATTATTCTTATTTTATAATCAAAATCAGTTATTTTTATTGCATCTTTAGAACAATACTTTCACCCCCAAGGTGTGCTGAAGCCCTAAAGGACACTCACAGCAGCCAAGCTTTCCTTGTGATGGCTGAGGACAGTGCATATACGGGCGGAAAACCTTTTCGTCCGAGCGTTCTGCTCATTTCACTAACAGAGTGTCCAAATGTGTTTTTATAAAGAAAACAACGTGTATGCGAGGTTTGCTATGGTCAGACAGCAGTAGCCTCTTGTTACGTGCTTAATGAGCTAATAAAGACAAGCAATGAAGAGACGTGGTACCAGACATAGTCCAGCTGTCCCAAAATTATTCCTCCTCCATTTCCCTTCTACCGCAAGGCTGGGTTACAACGGGGCTAATGCTCACCCTACCCCAAATGAGGTTTTCCATGGACCACAATGGGATTTGGGTCAGGCTCACAGTAGCTGAAACCAAGCAATTGCATCAGGGGGAGGAAAGGAAGGAAAAACAATTCAGCAGCGTGTGCTGGGCCAAATTCAGGAGATGCACTAGGAAAAAATTGCCCCGTCGTTGCTTTTCTAAGGAAATGAGCATCCAGCCCAGAGACACTGAATTCATTTCAGAATGATTTAAAATCAGGTTTCTGAGGGGGTGTGTGCACGTGGAAAAGCCGGTTTGAGACAAAAATATATTTCTTTTGTTGATAGTAGAAGAAACACAGTTTCCTTTGGTCATAGCAAAAAGAAAACAGTTACTTTGATAGTCTTGGCAAATTAAAAATTTTATTTTTATCGAACAGTGAAGGAAACACTGTGTAACCCTTGCCAATAGGCTATACACTACGTGACATGTCCCATTTAACCCCACTGCTCCCGATACGAAATTCTCACCGCACATCTGTTTCACCAGGGGAGATTCTCATTGGTCATCTCATCTGGAGGGTATGTCCAGAACAGTCACCCCCAGCTCATGGCAGGAGGAGAGGCTTCTTACAAAAAGGAAGATTTTGTTAAAGCAGTCACTAAGATCAGGGAGAGCACGTTGGCAGCTGTTTCATGTGCTGCTCTAGATGGCACAGCATCGATACCAAGGACATCTATTTGACATCTTTTCTGCAGGTCGCAGCCAACATGCTGAAGATGAGGATGGTCAGTCAGCTGTTTGTGTGCAAGGGAGCCTGCCTTTCACCGCCCCCTGGAGAAAAGGGCTGCCCATCCCCTGACTCATTTGGACCAGAGGAAGGACTCTGGAAAAGACAATATTTAAAAGGCAACGTTGGAAGTGTAGAGATGTTCCCATTTCTGAGCCTCTGGGCACTATAGATAACCATTCCCTTCAGGTGAGCACACACAGGCTCTCCTCTCCAAGGAGATATAAATCACTACGTGTGCTGGAGTGAGCTGCTATCAACTAAATCATCCCGGCTGGGCTGAAGGTAGGGATGGAAGGACTGAAGAGAGTTGTCACTCCCAGCTTGCTCCACCAAGGGTTTGGGACGGAGCGACCTCCGTCCCACACGTGTTGTTGGTGTGGTTTTCCTCCTCCAGCCACTCTGCAGAGGGCAGCGGTGGAGGCTGTGATGCTCTCCGGAGATCAGCTTGGTTGTAAACACAGGATGCTGCCCGTGGGCTCACTGACGCACAGTTACTGGCCTCTACTCTTCTCTGGTTATCCAGGCAAAGAAAATTTTGGCTTCCTACTTCTTTCTACATTTTCCCAATTTAATATTAATACAGGGACCGGTGTTTTAAAACACCCGCATTCACCATTTTGCAATGAAACCTAATGAAAACTGTAGAGATGGCAGCAGCAACTTGCCACTGAGGGATTTCTGAAAGGCTGGGCTTTTTGTGGGGGAATTTCTCTTTCTTTCTTTCTTTCTTTTTTTCACTCCGCAACAGCTGGCTCTTAGCAAGCAGACTGGTGCTTAAACCGTCTGATATGATGTGAGAAAGGAAAATAATCACCTGCCAAGGATTTCATCTTCATAAAAGGCAAGGTGTAAGATCAAGTTTCAAAACGTGTAGGAGTTCGGCACACACTGTGACACCAGCATGAACTCTGAGGAACCAACTTCTGTTAACTTTAAAAACACAACATTCATCTCCTTGCCCTGTCGGACCCCGATTTTGGCAACGCTGGGCTCTTCTGCGAGGATAACTCAACAGAGAATGGAAAAGAGAAGATAGAAAAAAGGGGGGAGGGAGGAGGAAGGCTTCAGAAACCCATGCAAGCCCCAACCAGCTCTGCCAGAGCTGTGTGCTCCTCTCCCACAAAAATATATGAGAGCACTTCTCGTTTGCAACTCAGTCCAAAGTGCTAGCTTCACACTCGGTTACCCAGGGAGAATTTGACCACGTACACGGATGATGGAAAATGGAGAATAAGGGCTTTCTTCTTGGTAGACACATGAAGGGAGTGGGTTCCTCCTGTGAAGAAAATTGTTTGGATGCAGTTTAAGCCTTAATAAAAAGTTGGCAGGGTAGCTGTCATGATAAAACTCCCCTGTTAAGCAAGATGTACTTGTGTTACCGTTCCAGCTTCGGTAAATCTAAGAGGCTGCTTTACTTTTCATCTTTAATTAGGTTTTTGCCTCATTTGGCTTGGAAAGATAAAAAAGATTTAAAGGTCTCATTTGCTAAGACAGTGATTTTTCTGGCTGAATAAATATTTACATTGTTACATAATATTTTTGTTGGTTTAATGATGGATGGATGGATGGATGGATGGATGGATGGATGGATGAAAATAACAGTTACGGTTTTGGTGAAAAACTGTGAGTCTCTTCCCTCATTGATTCTCATCTTCATTTCCACCTCAACAAAGGAAAAGCCGAAACAGGTAGCAAAGGATGCAATTCTGATTTAGTGGCCGCCAAGCATTTTTTTCACCCCTGGATCCAAAGGTTTTTCCAACGGAGAAATCCACCCCCTTAGCAGATGGGGAAACAGATGCCTGCTGCTGTAAAAGGACTTTGGAGGGATCACCCCGCAGATACACACGGAGCCGCTGGCCGTGCTCCCCGCTCCAGTACTTGTGGGGGCTGTCCTGCTGGCTGCAGCTTCTTGGTTTGGGCCATGTGCACCACCAGCCCGTGCAGATAAATTTTCAACCACTTAACTGCATGTTTCCTGTGGATCTTCAGCATCTGCACACTTGGCAAGCCCAAACACAGTGTTTCCTCCATCGGCTACAGATGATGTATTGTCAGCGGGAGCGACGCTGCGGGCCAGTTGCATGCGTAGTTGAGAGGAAGAAGTTTTGGCCCATCAGTTTTATTTGCTTTGGGCATGCTCCGTTGTGGGTGCCGAGGCAGGCAACGATGCTGGCTCCTTGCATGCAAGCTGAGTCCCCTCTCCCTCCAAAACTGCATGCAGATTAACTGCCCTAGGTAAATTAAACCCCTGCTCTCAAAACTATGTAAGTAAAGATCAAGTACGTCAGTACAGGATTTTCCCTCTCTGCTCCGAATTGCCTCGGTCATAATTTCCAAAAACTTTCTTGGCTACACTCATTTATGTATTTCTGAATTTCTGAAGACTTGGTTTTTTTAATAAACATGCAGTCCTGACGGCTCACCGAGACCTTATTTCAGTAGGTCTCATAAGAATATGCTCCTGGTGCCATTTTGCTGTAGCTGTGATGGTCTTGGGTAAAAGACAAGAAATTTGCTGCTTCTATTTCAGATTTGTGTGCCTGGGAGCTTGTCTGATTTTCCAGCTTAGACTAATAACAGATATTAAGAAATTACCCCCTCTTATAAACTTCACCTGGTCCTTTACACAGCAGATACCGATATATTACAGTGCACACTCAGCTACAGATGTCATCATACTAATTACAAGGTAATTACATGTATATGTACGCATGCGTAAAGTGTATAAAAAAGTCTAATTTGGGCAAATTTTAGCATGACCTTTGTAGGGTGTTAGAGTGGTAAGAGATCCACGGGGAGGCAGTGATCAGCTAATTAGAGTGCTCCCCCCTCCCCTTGATTTTTCTTGTCTTGTCTTCTATTTTCTGTTTCCAAATGAGTACATTGTAATTACTTCATTAGGAAACTATTAGAAGGGAACAAGAGAAGATGAGTCACTCGCTTTTTGTCCATGCTTTTATCTGATTGTGAGAACTGAAGGAATTTCAAAAATCTTTTCTAGGTCACCGATCCTTCCAAGCACTCATGCCCATCTTCCCTCCTCCCTTCCTCCCCACTCCAAGCGATTCTGCAGAGCCTGGTGTGGATGCAGGAATCTACCCACAAGGAGTAATTTCCAGGGCCTGCTTTTCAACAAGAAAACCATTTATTTCCTTTTCATATTTCCCTCTCTCTAGATAAGGAAAAACAGCTTGTCAGTGCCCCCTTTTTTTTTTTTTCTGTTGTAATAATAATTTCTTCTGAATTACATTTTACGGCTCCCAGGCTTTGGCTCAGTTCAGAAGTTCTCTCGGATTGAAAGGACTGGATGGAAATATTTAAAGACAAGGAGAAACATTTCAAATCAAATAAAACCCTTTTAAAACCTGCATTGCAAAATGCTATTCAAGCCACATCTAGGTACTAACCGACAATATATTAAAAATATTGCTTAAGGTATTTTGGTTACTTTCTTTTTTCACGAACGCCTGAGCGTCTTCATTCTTTCATTTCAACCTCCATGTCAAGAATATGACAAAGAGGAGCCCCCAAATCCATATTTAAGCTGTAAAACAAGGGATCTGGTTTTCAGAAAAGCTGAGTGCTCTGCATTCATGACCAGGGAGAAAGTTTTCAGCCCTATTTCAAATGGAAGCCTTAATATTTTTGCATCAGAAATGTGTTTATCATCTTCCGGAAAGGAGGTCTGGCACATTTTGAAGAAAGTTACCTCAAAGAATGGGAACCGAGTCCCTTCCTGGCTATTTAATCACAGTATCATCTTGCCTTGGTGTTTTCCAAGTCACTTTGCCATTGACTTGCCAAAACATGTGAGGTCTGCTTGCCCTAACTGCCGCTTGGCTTAAAAGTGATTGACAAGGGATACAATTAAGGTCTAATTCAGAATTCAACAGGCTTAAATTCCTTTGGTAAGAAAATACTTTGATTCCAGAAAAAAAAAGAAAAAAAAAGCTAAAAATACTCCTTGAGATAATCATCACAAGCTAATATTTCAATATTTAAGTAATATTACAGCAAAAATCAAAAAGAAAATGAGAAGTAATGCTGCATGGTGGCTGGTTACAGTTCCTTGAAACAACAACAACAAAACAAACATGAGGCATTTAGATCAAAATCTCTTTGTGTGTTTCCTTCTGTGCTGAACTGATTTACATATTGATATATACCAGATGTTTCAGAAAGAAATGCTGTTACATCCGCTGATGGATTGGCTTCAGCTGCTTGCAAACGGCCACTGGAAAGAGTTCAGTGGGGGTATAATGTCACATTAGTCATTCTCATTTACTTTATAAGTCCTATGTTGACCCAACAGTACCTGAATAATTTTTTCACCGCAGTAAATTACAGATGGAAGGCTCCAGGGGCAGATGTGGGAAAGGGGGTATTTTTCCCAGATGGCGGGAGAGGTTGGCTGAGGCTGGAGGGATGAATTTTTCGGTTTATTTTCACACTGTTTTGCTCAGCTTTCTTCCCTGTGTTGGTTAGAAGGCAGAAAATGAAAAGAAGAGGTGAAAATATTGCTCTCTCGTTCTGTAGTTGTTGTTTTATTTTCACATCAGGTTGTCCTGATGTGGCCACCACCAGCACTGCTGGAGGAGATATGTGAACACATCCTTAGGAGCTTTGATGTTTCAGCCGACGTGTATTAAACAGTAAGCCCGAGCCTCAGGAGTGTGTCTTGCTCCAGAGTGAAAACTGGGTAGTGAAAAGTTAGGGGTGATGGTTTAATGTCAAATTTCTCATGGGCTTCGCGGGGATGGAATTTCAGAAGCAAAGGCCAAGGGCACGGATGTGGACTGGCTGAACTTTCTCCTAAACAGCAACTGCAAACAAACTGAAGTCTCCCAGAGAAAGAAGTGAGGGCAGGTGGGCACGTGTGCCTCTGCAGCTCCTCTAACGTATCGCAGCGCAGTTAAAAGCAAACGACTATTGCCTGTGCACAAAAAAGGGTAGAAATTCAGGGGCAGAAAACCTTCCAGCTCCCCTCCTCAGGAGAAAGAATTTGCTTAGAGGTGCAGCACCATAAATGTGCTGTACAAACAGCGCGCAGAATCCCGCATTAGAGAAAACCAAATAATCGGTGCCTAAGGAAACAGCCAGGATTTGGAGAGCTTAAATCCAGGCCCTGCTGTGATACAATAGCCTTATTAAGCATGATATTTTATATACGATTTTGAGAGTTTGAAGGTTTTGCGCAGTGTTTGGGTAAGGATCAGTGGGATTTCGGAAGCTGTGACCTCATCCCGCGTGTGATGCTATCGGAGTTCAGCTGCCGCTATGCGGCGAAGGGCTGCGAGGTTTGGCCAACCCGAAGGCAGAGGCGAGAGCAGCACTGCAAACCTCAGTGTTTACCAGCCCGGAGACTATAATTGTTTTTTTCGTGGGGGAAGTTCAAGCCCACCCAAAGAGCGTTTCATAGTGCTCACCAAACCAATAAATGTTATAGTTATGAAAGGCCACATACCGTAGCTGCTGGCCAAGGCTTAGCTGTGTGGCTTCCTTTGACTTTAAAGCAAATTGTGCAGCTAAAACCTCATACACCTTTTGGAAAGCTTTGGGCTTGACCTACCCACCGAAGCCAAAGCATCTGGAAGAGAGGAAATGGTCCCCTGTGACCAGGCATGGCAATTTTCCCCAAAAGGATGAGGGCTTTGCAAGCTCAGGACAGTTCTTGCACTATCACACCTCTTTGGACTCATGTTGACTTTCTCTATGAGAAGGGACGGTTGGAGCAGCATGAAGCAGGGAGGTCATCATGGAAACCCCATTGCAAGCCTGACTTCTCTGTTTGTATCTAACTACATGAACTTGCTTCCAAAATACAAGTTTCAGCACATGGATGGAAGTGGGAAAGCAATATGGAAGCGCTTACAACAGTGAATCACCAACGGGGATTTTTATAAAGCTCTAATTTTGCATTACAGCGAAAGGAAAAAGACCCAAAGCCTGGGAAGCACCACAAAATGGGTTGCCTTCAAATGTCTGCCTTTGGGTCCGACTAAATCAGATGGCTAAGGATGTTTTCAGTGTGCGTTTGGGATTTACAACTGATGGGAGATTATGTGTGGAAAATCGTGTCCGGATTTATTCTGCCTCATAAATTGGGCATTCAGATATAAGACTGCTTGGGTTTAGGCTTGCTTACAGAGTTATCTTTCACCACCCATGTAAACACATTCTCCAGATTAAATCAAATTTGCCTAGAGCCTTTTTTTTTTTGTGAACTACATTCTGAGCATGATACAAACATGGACATGAATGTTTATTTCCCTAATAATTGAACACCATCACTTTCTCTGACACCATCTGTAAATCTCGGAGTATAATGACACCCAAATTTTTCTTAATGCGCATCACATTGTTCAGTTTGTATACTGCTGCACCTTCCCTTCTTATTGCATTCATTTTTTTTCATCCAGAGTGAGTTTCCAAAGTTCCTGACGCTAGGACAGGGCTCTGGAGCCGTGGAAACATGTATTCCCTGGGGATTTCTTAGTTGTTTCTGTGTAAGAGCGTCACATCACAATAAATTCTGCAGAATGCTTGGAGAGGACCCGGCACACAGAAGAAGACGGTTGGCCCTGTGGCTGAGATCGTGGCATGGGAACACGATGCTATGGCTTCGCTTCTTGGTACCACCGCCGTTTGTTCTGTGGGCATCAGCCGGTGAAATAACCACACTCAACACAAGAGTATCTTCATGATAACAGCAGTTTTCCTGACATGCTATTGCTTGTCAGAGACCAATGTACATTATGTACAAAATCTACTTTATTTTGGTCTGGGTAGATAAATGCTCAGATCATTGTCGTCTGTCATGATAGATATTTCTGTTATTGCACAGGTTAAGTAGGACTATGCAGGAGCATAGAAAAAAACCTGGACTTTTCTAAGTGTGATATACATCTGCTTTCTGGGCAGAACTTTGGGTGTATTCTCTCTGAAATCTGTCTTAATCCAGATATGCTTGAGAAACTGTGCTCCTGGGTGTAAATAAGGTTCCTAAAACTGCATTAAAGAATTTAAGTACCTTCCTTGAGGTTTGCTGAGGACAATCGACGACTGTTTCTTCACCGACTTTGATGTCCACTGGGTCAGGCTGTAACAGCACAGATAAGTCAGGCTGCCATTAGCAAAATGTTCTTTCGGCCTGAAAATTAAATTAGCCGAGTCTGAGACATTTTATATCCCTTGATGACCCAGCATGGCCAGAGCAAAGCGAGAATACACAAGCCATCTGACATACTTTGTCTTCTGCTGTTTTGGGAAGCTTCTCAGCTGACACGAGAAGCAAATGTTCTAAAGTCTCATGGGGTCTTTCTTGGGGCTGACTGGTTTATAGCTGGAAAAAAAATCCTCAGCTGGTTTCAGTAGCTATTTGTTACCAACTTAAAGATCAGGTTCTTCAAGGTAAACTGAAAATGACAATTGGAAAATAAACATGAGCCACTTGGTGTGTGTCCTCTATTGGACTGAAATGTGACCCGTGTGCTGAGAGGTTAAGGGGTTAAATTGTGCTTTGGTCATTACAGCCCACAAAAAAAATCCTGGGTAAACTCAGAGCTCATCGCCATAATAGTGGGGTGAGGTAGCTCTGAAACCCATCGTGCTGCTTCATGTGGCTCTCTGATGATATGTGATACCCAGTTTCTTGAGTGTCATGGTTATCAACCGCTTAGGCTTATAAGAACTGACGTCAAGAAGTGTTGAGCCACTGCTCTCTTCTTGCCCTGGTTGTCACTCTGAGCTCATAAGAAAAGCATCAGGCATGTTTACACATGGCAAAGTTATTAAGAGCCCTCACAGGAGGGTTTTAAAGGATGGAGTCTCACCTGGAAGATGGCTGGCTTGATCTTAGCCCTTTTCTTCTGGCTGGAATACCTCCCTCATAAAAACTGAAATGGGCCCCAGAGAACATTTATGTTCTCCAGCCTCATCCCTCCCTCTGATTTAAACCAGCTCCTAGTAAGAGATTTAAGACCACCCTGAATATAGCTGCTTGTCAGACTGCTCATTTAGGGTCAGAAAGCAGCAAAGCATTTCAGCATGTGCCCAGAGTTTGGGCACCTGCTCAGTCCTGTTGACTACTGATTCTGAGATGCTCCTGTCTTACAAACATAAAGCACTTCCCTAAGATTGGCATTTAAATACGTGCTTTTGCCAAAACGGAGTCTAAATACAGATTCTCGACAGAAGTGGAACTCAGATGTTCATTTATAAGATTCTTAGCCACAGGCTTTGGGAAGAAAAAGTCTCATCTAACAGCACACATGTTATTTTTCTCCTTCAGCAGAAAAAACCTTGCTTGGAAATTAGCTAAGAGAAATAATTTATTGAAGGATAATGCACACTGGTTCTCATGGGACCCAAGTCATCCCTGCTAACAGACATCCAGAGACAAAGTATCGATCGTTGTTCCCAAGTGGGGCACTTCGAGCAAGCTCTTGAAATGCATGTAAGACATCTGCTTGCTGTGATCGTATTTTCTTCTGAAAATACTGGATACCTCCTTCTCGCAACTGTGTTTTAGAGACCTTACCTTTTCTGACAAGTCCTCCAAAATGCGAGAATTTAAAATGTTAAAATGACCAATGCTGGTGTTTCCAAAATGTTCTACTTGCCCAGAAATAGTATTTTCTAGTTGTTTTCATCTCTCCAAAACCGCACTTTTTGGTGACTGATTTACTTGCCAAGAAAATATTGCCTTGCTCTGGTCATTAGCTAATAGTGGTTAAATTCTGGGATGCGTATATAGTTAATGTTTTACACATGAGCCTACTTGACTTCTTTTCAAGAAGAAGCCACTGGATCTTGGAAAATATCATCAAGCTGTCAGCATTGAGTGTAGGACAAGTTAATAAAGGCTTGAATAAATCATGCCGAGCTTGTCTACCCATCATGATGATTGGTGAAATATATATTTTCAGAGGTAATGAAATATGCATTCACAGTGCAATTCCATTATTTTAATGTAGCATTGACTCTTTGTCATATTAAGTCAGACCCTTTGCCTCCTCGTTTTTCATTTAAGTTGTGCGGCACTCATGTCTGTAGCTGTCCATGGCAGATGTGGATTAGGTCCAGGGTGGATGATGAGCCATCACAGCTAGTCTTAGTGTTTGTGTTTGTGTAGTGTGTTAGCCCTACCCTTCTTATCTCAGCAAGGTGAAGGACCACATGAGAGCTTGTCAGAAGACCAACACACTCATGAGTGCCTTTCTGTATTTTCCCTATCTGTTATGTGTGCTAAAACGTTTTGATTATGCACAACAAAAAAAGTTAGCCATCCATGAAATCATTTGAATTCATTTCAGGTTCTGGACTGCTGATTAGTAGGAGGAGGCAGCACAGTTCCAGAGGCAGGAACCTTGGTTAATCCCTATCTTTCCCAGCACATAAAAGAGCAATGTGGATTAGCAGTGAAATTTGCCCATTCAGAATCAGGTTATTTAGCTTCAAGCTAAATTTGTCGCTTTGTCGCTAATTTACAGCGCAACCACTGAGTTTGTTTTTCCCTCATTTTGGCTGTCTGTAAAATGGGTTTTATTTTCTTGGTTGTTGGTCTGTTTAAGAAACTTAGATTGTAAGATCTCTTCCTCAAAGGGAATTTTGCTATTTTAAGTACAAGCGTTGTGTTCTACAACCGTGTATTTCTCACTGCAAACAGAGCGCCCAGCCAATTGCTTGTCACAGCCTAAGCTGCTTTATCAACAGCATGATCAATGGTCTCACCGCGTTACAAGTTAGAGGCAACAGGCAAGAAGGTTTCTCCTACAAGACAGCGGTGTTTTACTCTGCTACTGCCCTGTGTGGATAAGCCGTTAAAGGGGGGGCAACAGTCCTACACTCCACATCAGCACATTAAAACTTCTTTGGAAGATCTGACCCCAATATTTCTCCAAAGCAATGTGAGCTTTTCCTGAGTGTTTAGAGGATGTGTCTGTCCCCCACGACAAATGAGAATGAAGCAAACAGTATCCAGAAAAGCAGAAATTATACAGTGGCAACACATCTTGGGTACCAATCAGTGTGCTCGTTATTTCAAACTTCTTTCAGTGAGGAGCTAAGTAAATAAAAATGGTCACTTTTTAACTGGAGGAGGAGGTTTCTCTATAACAGTATAAAAATGAAGTGCCGTGGCGTGACCTTTTCAGCATGGATCTAAACTTCCCCCCTGGGCTATCCCATACCTGTGTGGTTCACATTACCCAGAGCTCTGCTCCCAGAAACGTTTGGTTTCAAATAGGTGGGTGTTGTTAACTTTCCTCTCTTCAGGGTGACTGCTTTTAGAGGTCCAACCAAGCTCCTTTTCAGTTCTGCCACTGTCTTTCCTTGCACAATTGTTTAAAATATACTGTTTTCCTTTTTCAGGTCGAAGGGGATTGTATATTTAAATTTCTCACGCCTGTTAAAGCTTTAGAAGGTATCATTTACAAAGTCAATACCTGGGAATGGAAAACATCTTATAAAGTTTCAAACAAATTCTGGCCATACTTAGAAGGCAGTGTGTGACTTTGCTCCCCGTCTATAAACTACATGCTAATAGAAAGAGTTTGCTCCATCTCCATCCTGCCTTGGCTGTGATCGTAGATAAGTCTTGGCCGAGCGAAGAGCCGGTGATTGGCTTACGTTGCACATTATACCCTCTAACCTCTGACATGGGGAACATACGATAACAAGCATGAGTGAGCTCCCAGAGGGACGGTGCTAAGGGCTGCAGCGGATTAAACGTTCTCAAGCATGACTTCTTCCAAAGGCAAGAGCGGGGGAAGAGCTCAAAGCAAGAGGCAGAGACTGCCGATTAAGGGCCTTGAAGGATTTTCCAATCCCATCTTGTCGAGCTACTTGCTGCATAACCACCCAAAATCTGCTTTGACAGAAGATCAAGTTTGCTATTTAAAGATCAGCAACAGTGGAGAAAGGCTGAAAGATGTTTGTTTCACTTTGTCCTTTCACTCAAGCTGGATTTTTTTGCTAATGTTTTAGGAATGTTTCCTTATCAGGATTATAAAAAATAAATATAGCCAGCACTTTGGCAGTCAAAAAGAACAATATAGATTAGAAAATGATTTAGTACCCTTATTTTGTTAATTAACCTAGATTGCCCGATCTTATGAGCAATTATCCATATGAGTAATTCTCCTGTGTGAAGATCTTTGTTGAAATCAATGGAAATGTTCGCATAAGCAAAGTTATATATCTTCAGATTCAGGGCTTAATTTCCTCCTGTTAAATTCATGAACAGACTTTTTCCTTTAAAACTTATTTTTCAGTGAAAAGCAGTTCTCCTCTTTAGACGAGAAAATTAGATGGAAATATTGCATTTTGATGAAAATTCCCTGTATCCCTTAACTACACATTAATAGGAAGAGTTTGTTACACGTATCTCCCCCACCAGCCTTAACTGTGATTATAAGCAGTTCTGGGTAGATCTATGAGTTGGTGACTACCTTATGCGTGACTCTTCTTGACCATTTTTATAAGCTTTGAGATCTACACAGGTCCAAACCCAAGAGATATCCACCAATTCCCACCGGTCATTTATGGGGTGATACCACCATAGGTTGGTAGCCTAACAAGCACAGAAAACCGAGAAAAAACTTGCAAAACCAACTGTGGAAACATGCAGAAAGCTAAAGATGAACAGATGAAAGCTGCATAATTGATAAATCAATCAAACAAATCACCCAAAGCACAGTATTTATCCATGAGATACAGGAAATGAAAATTTCTGCTAAATCCACCGGAGACATCGTTATTGCTACAGATATAATTTAGATTATGCTTGGAAATTAGGGTGATAGACAGGTACACAACCCCTGGGTTTATAGGTTCAAACATTGTAAAGATGTGAACTCTGGTGATCTGGGTTTTCCACCGCTTAATTTGTGAATAACGCTACAGTAGCTACTCTTAAATATGCCCTCTGACACTGTAAAGGGGAATAATATGCTTTATATTATGAACCAGGGTGTCATGTCATGAGCTTCATGTTTCACAAAGGGTTCCAGAAACTTGGGCTCGTTACTGAGTACTGTTCTATGACAACTTATTAACACTTCGAGGTATGAATGCTTAAGGCAAAACAGAAACGAGAAGCATGACCCCGCTCACTAACAATATCCGCACTTGGATACCAAGCTGATGATTTCAGTACAGCCCTTCTATGCAGAATTCTGTGATACTTCAGCTTAAAGAAAGAAAAACAAATTTAGAAGTCACCTAACAATAAAAGGAGGTTAGACAGGATTATTATAAGGTCCCACCTGACTTGGAAATGTATAAATGTATGTATGTTTGTATAATTTCAGGATTTTTGTGAAGTCTAAAGGCACATTTTGAGATAAGTGCTATGAATACTTGGCAAGCCTCTTTTAAACATGCTGTAAGATTTTTGGACATAGAGTGTATTTATAAACTGCAAAAACATACATTCTCTCTCTTGTTTTGTCTCAACATTAATGTAAGATGGTTAGCTGCATCAAGAATGTTTAGAAGGAACTTCAGCCACTTTTTGGAGAACAGATCTGGGAGTAGCACGTTCGCCTCGCTGTGGAACAACTTTTTATTTTGATTGCTTCAGATTTTCTCTGGTTGAAAGCCATGAGAATCACCTGAGAAGTGACAGCAATCCTACTTAAACAGCAAAGCTGCGTTTCAAAACCTTCTCTGTCCCAGAGCGGCAGAGTAATACAGATGCCTTCGGGGCTCTCCAACATTTTCACAGAGAGACTATTAACTTGGATCCAAAACTGTGTTTGGCCAGACATTTCAAGTCCACAGAGAAAAGATCTGAAAAGCTTTATCTGAGCCTGATAACCATCACAACTAAAGTATGGCTTTACTCCTGATTTACATCATTGTGGAGGAAAAGAGAACCAGTCCGTTATGCTGATAAAGTTCTAGCAAAGTGAAACTAAATAAATCCTTAAGATGCTGTCAGCTTGTTTGTTTGCTTGTTGTCCGATGACATCAGTCGAATGCCCAGTTTATCTTTATTTTTACTTGAATTGGATCCTTGTCAGGGTTTGCCAGAGTTGTGCCAAAGGCATGTAGCAAAACCACATAAAATTCATCCAGTTTGATGTTTTCTTTGTAAATGCTCTAAAATGGGCTTGACTCTGTCCCAAAGGATCATTAAAGTTCCTGAACTTTCTGGGGCAAGCGCGACCAAGTTCAAAGCAAATCTGGGGTTGATTTATGGTTCTGATTGGAGACCAAGGAAAAGTCAAATTTACAGTCTGAGTTTTATGTTGAGTTTCTTGTGCGCTTTCAGTCTGAAACTCGAAGCAAACATCAGGGGGTTGGAAGTCTACGAACACTGAAACCATTGCTGGTGCGATGCTCAGCTGGTGAAAGCTGGCACAGCCCGGTGAGCTCCTTGGCGGCTTACGTGGGCTGAAGACTTTGCTCCAGTGCCAACTGAAGGAGTAGGTTTTGTTGCTTTCTGTTAGAAGTGCTTAAAAGATGAATAAAGTGACAGCAGAACATGGCTAAATAGTTTCTTTAGAGATAAGCTGGGGTTTTATATAGGAGTTGTGCTGGTAGAATGTAAGTTCCCAACCACTCCAAGTCTGAAGCAAAGAGTATTAATTGCTACCAGAGTCATTGTCATGAGAAAATTGTTCCTGGTAAAAGGGTCACAACAATTCTGAAAAATTTGGGAGTGTTTTGGGAACACCATTGCGCCATTTTGAGATGCAGATGCCAAATGTGTAGGACTTAGAAAGCGACTTGGGAAGTAGGTGCTTTGCTGTTGTCACTTTTTATGGATGGCCGTCATTGAGAACAATGGCTCTAGGAGGAGCCATTGGGAGGGAAGCCAAGTGGAAATATCACATCACAGCCAGTGTTTGCTGTTAGTCTGAAGCCTCAGCGCCTTGCCGTGACTTCATGGACAGAAAGTGCATATAACAAAAGAACAATGCATTTTAGGCTTGGAAGAGTAATCCTTCTTTGAATGCATAATAGTGCTTATTGGACAATGAACTCCTTGTAAGATCATGGAAAAACCATTGTTGAAGGTCTGGAATACCTTCTTGCTGCCAACCCTGGCACAGATTATTGTAGATTTTATTTCAAAGAGTTTCTGAGAGTTATAATGT
>NW_009647581.1:916941-996821 GCF_000708025.1 Charadrius vociferus
AGGAATCACCCCTTTGTCAGTGATTTTCTGTTAATTCTCATCTTTGCTTCGCTCCGCTCCAACCTTCATATCCTGAGACGAGTTAATTCCAAGCCGATGAGCTTGAATCAGTGTTTTTCTTGGAAAAAAATGTTCCAAAATACCAGAACTGCCCTTGCCACGAGTGCAGTTGCGTAGCACAATGAGGAAGTCTGTTTGAAGGAACTGTCTGCTCATACAGGATTGTCCTGGGGGGAAGTCAGCCATGGCTCAAACCCAGGAGTGAACTCACTCTCAAGAGTGCAGAGTTGCTCAGCATCGAGGCCACACGTGAATGAGTTGCCATAGCCTACAAAGAGTCGTTGCAGAAAGTCATCCGAGTCATCCTGGGATCCTACAAATCAGATGGGTAAATAAAGGACCTGTCACACAGAAGGCTTAGGGCTCAGTCTTCGCTTTGAGCTGAAGAGACCTGAGATCTCTTCACTCTTGGATTTGTTCGTGCAGCACAGCGAAATGCAAGAATAGTGTTTCCAAGTTGTGGGTTAATGGAGACCCCAGTCAGTAGCGAGAGTTGGTTTTAATTCTTTTTTCCTTTCCTTTGTTTAAAAATTCCTGCCAAAACTGATACAACTTTTGAAGAAGTTGGTGTCTTGTCAAAATCTCCCTAACCAGTCCTGTTCCCTAGTAGGAAAAGACCACTAGGAACAAACACCTTTCCAGGAGACTTCCAGTTTAGCTGTAGATGGACCCCCATAACCTACATCAGCATTCCACTGGTGGTGTGCTGCAGGTTTTTAGAGCTCCTATAGGTATGTGCGTCCGTCTGTATTTCCGTTAGCTCCCACCATTTAAATTAAGGCTGCCAAAATTCCTCTAATTCCCCCAGACCTCTGCCATCCACTAAAAAGCAGTGTGGGGAAGAAGGAAGAGGAGCAAAGGGCGGCACACAATAAAGCCTTGCGTGTGCCAAACGTGGATCAGTGGCCAGTCGTTGTTATCAAGCAGATATTATGCCTCCTGCCAGGCTGACAGTGAACTTGCAAAGGTTGGGCTTTTCAACATTTCATGTTAACACAAAGCATGATTTGTTTTGGATGCTGAGGGCGGGGGGAAAATTGCAGCATCCAGAGTGCTTTTGTACAGACAAAGTCAGGACTTTTATTATGAGACATGATGCAAGTGAATAGCATCCTGCTTGTGCCATGTAGGGAAGGAAAACGAAACATTGCACATTAAAAGCAATGTGTCGTTTGAGTTCTGTTAAAGGGGCTGGACTGTGTCGGATTATGTCCAAACAAAAAGTCTGTTAGTGGTTTTTTTAGGAAAGCAACTTCTGACTTTTTCTTTTTGGTGTTTTTTAACCACCTTTCCAACCGTCTTTCTGAGGGAGCAATGCAGATCTTTTCAGGGTCGGAGAAGACTGCCAGTTGCACAGTTGCGTTGCTATATTAGCTCAGGCATAGCATGACCCTACCATGGCCATGTGGCTCCCAGGCGCAGGAGAAACATATCCAGCCCAGATGACAGCGTGGACAGGTTTGTCTACAGCCATCTGTGTAAATAGAGGGACCTCCTGTCCTAGGTCCAGATGTGCCTTTTGCAGATGTGACTGCGACCTTCTGCTCTTAGCCACCTACTACACGGAGCCTGCTGCCCGTTTCCTAACCCAATGTCCAGAAAATTCAACAGGGTTGCTCCAAGCCATCCATTTTCAAATAAGGCCCTGCGTCATGCCTGACCTGGATTTGGGAGAGCCCACATGGCCACCTCTGCCAGGAGAAAGATATAGGAGAGCAGAAAAATCGAGAAAAGCCTGGTGTTTGCAGGAATGAGAGCAGGTCAATGGATGCAGATAGCTATTCTCAAACAGTTCTACCTTGAACCTCACACAAGACCCAACAAAAAAATCAGCAAGATTTGTGTTTTAAAGCATTGAACATTAATGTTAACATGAAACATTCGTTTTGCCTTGAGTTGAATGGTTGGTTAATTCTCAGTCTCCAAATATAATATGAATCACTTGAGCTATTTGGCATGAGTCGTGGCTTCATTAACATTTTTGGCATTTTTAGCAGGACTCTTAAATAATAGAAGTGGCATCTGAATGGAAATCGGAATAGGCCAGTGAGAGGAAAAGTGCTTTTAAGGCTTTAGAGAATTAGCAAAAGCCTCCAAAATGTCAGAAGATGTTAAAAATTTGAAACCACTTGAGGTCTTATTTTTAAAAGTGTCAGAACTGATTTGTCCTTCATTTGTTTTTTTGTCTCCAGTGCTGCCATTGTAAGTTAGGCAGACAGTAATGTTTCGAGTCAACACACAATACACAGCTCCCTACCTTCATTTCCATGGAAGTCTGAGTAGCTAAGGCATGTTTCTCCAAGGACTGTTTATGATGCTTGACATTGTTACATCATCATTAAAAATCTCCCTCTTTACTGATGTGAAAAACACATTTTGGAGCTTTCTAGGCCATTTACTTCATCCGCTCTGTGGATATATGGTGGTGTGGTGGATTGTCATCCCTCCCAGGCAATGGTCATGTAACTGGATCCAAAGAAAATTCTTCAAACTTTATTGGCCACGGAAAACTAAAGTCAATTGGTTAAAAAGAAAAGTGTTAATTATGTTTACTCTGGCATCCTAACCGCGGAGCATTATTAATCATTAAGATCCAGATACATAAATTTTGCCTTTTTTTCTTTTTCCTAAACAGGGCTTTGCCAATTCATTAAACATCATTAAGTTGAAATAAGCCTCAGCAAGAATGTTTTTTCCTCATCTTTTAAAATTATTTTCCGTTATCACACTGCACTTGCTGCACTCCATCGGAATCGTCACCGCTATATTCCTGTGGGCCTGGAGAGGGTAGAAACGCTTCGTCCTCCTGTCCTGTATAATTTCTGGGGGACACAAGAGCGTCCATTAATTCCCATTGATCTCATCTTTAGGTGAATCAGACCGAAGCCATGGAAAGTTCAAATTTGTCTCCTTTGTCCTCCTTTTGCAAAGCGAATTAGGACCCATGAGGTTCCTCTGTACACAGGACTTATTAAAGGAAATAGATTTGCAGATACAACACTAATGAATCATGATTGCTATACTGGATCTCCATTCTCTGCTGAAATGTTTTCTCTTGAGAGCAATAGCAGAGGTTTGGTAGGGAAACAACCTCTCTCAACCTCACCCACAATCAGAGACTTGTTGCACTTCCAGTTCTGGCATACGCTCCCTCTTTGAGTGGCCCCCAGTTATCCTTCAGGCTGGATGGTTTAGTGCATTATAGTTTTGGTAACAGAAGATTGGCACTATTCCTTGAACTCTGTTTTAATAGCGTCAATATAACTGCTGAAACAATATTTTTATTCCACTGACATATGCAAAAATGCACTGGCCAGGGCTGCCAGGATCTCCCTTTCCACCCCTTTCCCAGCTGATACCACTAAGGAAGAGCTGAAATTGCAAATGAGTGTATCACCTGGTTTGCAGGCTTGTATCTTCTTCAGATTCGGCCTTCATCAAAGAGATCGTCCTTCCTTTGAACGTGGGAGCCAGGAACAGAGAAATTACATGCCCCCATATGAACTAAACTAATAATGAGCTGATCCATGAGGTAACTCTGCCTTTGGTGGTGTGTTCACACTGCTGAGAAATACAAAGGCACTCCAGAGAGGCTTAAACAACCTCACTCAGGTGATGGGAGCAGTTTAGTCAAACGAGCATAGGATTATTCATGCTGCTAAAGCGTGGTCCAGTTTTGATTTTGGACTCCCTTGCTTGATCTTCAGGGCATGTCATGATTTTACACTGAACTTCGAACACCTCAAGTGACATTGCCTTTAGACAAGTATTGATCCTGATACACGGTACAGAAAGAGCAGGGTCTCCTTTCCTTCTTCTCTTTGCAAAATGCATCATATTATTTCTCCTTTCCAATGTTTGGACTGAATTGTGCTCTTGTGTTCACTGGTTTGCTTTCATCCTGGTAGGAGCTGAGCACACAAGGAGAGTGGGTGTCACAACTCTACAGGTCAGATGTGGTATATTTTATCAGCTATTTAGCTTAGACCTGGCTGGACCCAACCTGCACACACTGGATCAGCTAAGAGGCATCAGCAAATGCAAATGCAACAAATTCATCTCCCTGAAGATGTATCCCCCAGAGTGATGGCCGGCAATTGCAACTCCACGTTGATATAACCCATCTTGACAGCCCCTAGCAAGGACATAATTCAGTGGTATAACTTACAAAAAAGTTAAACCATGACCTTTCCTTCCTCCCTCCCCTCCTTTTTCCCTGAGAGGGAGGCTCTAGGACTGTATCTGGGAATTAGAAAGCAACATGGGTGGTGACCCCCTGGTGCCAAGACTGTCATGAAGAATAAACCATATGTTGTGTCTTTGCATGTTGGGAGGTCCCAGCTCTGAACACCTAACAACTGTTTTTCAGCCCGCACAACTTAGCGTGCCCAGGAGAACCATTTAGGAAGTAAGAAATGCCTGGGGAGCACAACCAAAAGGGGCTGACCTATTCGTTTGTTTTCAAATGCGAAGCCAGCCAGGCCAACTTGATGTGCCACTAACCCCCAGGTTTGCAGCCTTCTGAAAAATCGTTGCAAACAGCGACTGCAGCTGCGCTGTGACAAAATGCATACTTCTACCAGATGGGAGCCCACTAGCAAACGCTCTCATGCTCTATCAGCAGCTGGTGATATCCCTTTCTCAGATAACTGGCAGTCCACGGGAAAAACCAAGGGCCATGAGCTAAGGTTGGAATAATTTTCTTGACAGGAAGACCCAGATGTGGGGCCGTCCGCTCACAGCTCTGGGCACGGGCTCACACCGCCCAGGGCAGGAGATGTGCTCCTCAAGCGAGAGCATCCAGCACCCGCGTGTGATAGTGTATCAGCCAGCTGTTTGGGATCTTGCAGAAGAGACATGAGTAGGTATCTCCCCCCACTTTCCATCATCCATCACAGAGCTTTACTGGCTACTCGCATTTTTGTTCTCTAATTAAAGCTTCTGTCAGGTGCTTTTAAATTATAGCTCCGATTACGGACTTCAGATCAAAATTCAGCAGGCTTTGGAACCTGCCATTTTATTTAATTACTTGCAGTAAATTATTTTGACACCCTCAATTAACAATGTCCGTCACTTCAGCCCAGCGACGATGAGTGCGAGGAATTTGCCATTTGATCTGTTTTGTCTGTTGGAAGGGTGCGTAGAGAAAAAATACCACCTCTGCAGAAGCACAGTAAGAATTTTAGCAGGTTTCACCGCACCAATTAGAAAATATTAATAACTTCCTTTAGTCTATTAAAATTTAGATGGGATAAAAACCATTACTGAACAGCCAGGCATGGAACTGGTCACTGGTGGAAGGACAGAATGGTTCTTCATACGTGGATGTGATGGTAAGACGAATGACTTAGAAGCAGGATTGCTGCCTTCCAAGCTCATTAGGTGCTAAATATTTATCCGTAAACAACGGTGCTTGATCAAATCCCCAGTGCGTTAACGCATGCCCACCGAGACGCCGAGGATGGCGTCTGTGTCTCCCCTCACTGTCTCGGGGAGGAGCCCCTCTCTGAACACCCGAAGCACAACGTGTGTGGACCGTCCTGTGAACCGACCGTTTCGCTGCTTCACTGGCTGGAGCAATATTAAACTCCAGCATTCTCAGTCACTTTAACAGCCTTGTGGGTGTTGGTGATGGAGCTAATTAGCCATGTTCTTTAATTTATTAAAATCATAAATATTTCACTTCAAGGGTTTTTTGTTGAGGGGGGGAAGAAGAAGGAGGTGGGAAGGTTAAAGGGAGACAACTGCATGAAATTCTTTGCCTGATTAAACTTTCCATAAGATACAGCAATATTTTACCTCTGTTAAGTGATTCGGTGGCACATCAGACTTGGTATCTCATTCTTTGCCCTGTTTATTTTTAATTATGACTATTATTTTATTTACCGTGGATAACGTTAGGACATGGTATGGTTGGCTGGAAAAGTCAGAGAGCACAAAATCATTTCAGTGTCAGAAGCTTAAATAAAGAGCAAAGGAGCATCAAAGCCATAAACCAGATGGAGTTGGGAAGATGTAATACATTGCTCTACTGCAGAAGCTCTAGAATAATTTTTGGTACAGTATGTACACAGAGCTATGCTTCTTTTGAGAAGTAACCTGATAGCCAAACCTTACTTCTAACAAACAAATCTGCATAACAGTATTTGCTGTCCTAAATAGATCATCTTCACAGTTAAAAAAAATTGGAAGTCTTGCTGTGTCATAGTCACAGCAGAAAAGCTTTGCGTTTCTCACATAAAATTCATGTTATGGCCATTGCAGATTTCACCAGCGCTAGATTTGCAAGCAAAGGCAGAAGGTGAGGGCAATGAAGGATCCTCATATGGAATGAAAATGATTTCCCATCCTTGTGCCACAGCTACTATTGCCCAAAGGTTAAGAGATTAGTTTAGACTATCAGGGAGCTGCACTTCAGCCCTTGCTTTTCTGTGGATGCTTTCTATGCCCATGGACACATGGAGAACATAGGTTCTTCATGGGAATCCATAAATGTGGTGCACGCTGCAACTCGACCGCCTCAGAGCAGTCTGGCTGGGTTGTCGTGGTGTGTGCTGTGAAGCTGTTAGGCACAGCTGAGCGTGCCTCAGTTTCCCCACTGCACGGTGGAGATGGATCCTTATCTTATGGAGTGGGGTGGGAGAAAAGGGAGCATTTGGGAAAGACAAAGGTTGTGGGGTGCTCAGGTGTTGCAGCGCCTTTTATCAGCTGCAAAAGCCTGCGGCTATTGTAAATCATAAAGGAGGAGAGTGAGAGCAGGAACTGATCCTGGAATGTGAGAGGTGAGATAAAATAAACGGGAAACGCCAGGGCTAAAATCCCGGCTCATTCCAGCCCGGCCCTTGCTGAACCCGGGGATGCGATTTCCCCCAGCAGCAGATAAAGGGGCAGACAAAATGATGCTAAAATACCTGGGATTACCTTCCCTCCTCTCCCCCTTCAAAATACCCCCTCCCTCCATCCCCAGGGTGGGAGATGCCAGAGATATATGACCCATTGTTGGGGGATGCTGCAGTAGATGCAATCTGTTCCTCATTGTCCGGTAATAGCTTGATTATCTAGGGGGTGAAAATGCAGAGTGGCTGTGCCCAACGAACCATGAAATTGCCACTGCTCGGAGGAACAATTTATCATCATCCCTTTAGAGTGAGGAGGGCCGGCAGCTCGGTGGGAGATGTGGGGTAGGTATTCATCCAGAGCCGGGATGCTGGAATGCGCCTGGGATGGTCCCGCACTGAACTTTTCAAGGAGCAAGTGAACCCTGGAAGACGATGAACAGGGAGACCCTCCTGGGGAATTGAGAGCTCTGCAATGCCGTGAGATAAATGGCTGCAAAGTCTGAAGAACACATTAGGAACGTTGCCGGAGGAACATGGCTGAGGCTTTTTTTTTTTTTTTTTTTCTTTTTTGCTTCCTCTTCAGCAGAGAGGAAATTTGGGTAAACCCATTAAGCTTTAATTCCACTGGGCTCGGGCCGTGTATTTTGTGTCAAACCCGTGTTTAAAATGTGAGTGAGCAACCTTTAGAAGTGTACAAGGAATCTGGACACAGGCGGGCCTCCCTGGGGCAGATTCCTCTTTTAATGACCCTGGCCCCTAGCTTAGGAACTAATTTATAAGCTAAATCTAATTCCTTCTTGGAAACTGTGGCCCAAAGCTGTTCCTGCCAGGAGTTCAGCAGAGAGGAAATTTGGGTAAACCCATTAAGCTTTAATTCCACTGGGCTCGGGCCGTGTATTTTGTGTCAAACCCGTGTTTAAAATGTGAGTGAGCAACCTTTAGAAGTGTACAAGGAATCTGGACACAGGCGGGCCTCCCTGGGGCAGATTCCTCTTTTAATGACCCTGGCCCCTAGCTTAGGAACTAATTTATAAGCTAAATCTAATTCCTTCTTGGAAACTGTGGCCCAAAGCTGTTCCTGCCAGGAGTTCCCACAGAGCTGAGATGAGGACAGGATACTTCCCCGCTCACTAAGCTGCGATGAGTGGAACCACCTCACTGAGTCAGGTATTCATCCTGAAGTCCTGAAGCTTATCTAAAAGCTTTTGCTGTCATCGTGATGGGAAGCAGAAGTTTGGTTTCGGTGCACAGGAATAGGTCCAGGAGCTCCAACGTGGGCATGGACATGGTCCTGGTAAATAAGTCAATGTATTTGCACCTCAAAAGAGAAGAATTTCAGCTGAACTTTGCTTAAAAGCACAAATCCATCCCAAGCCAACTTAATTGAGTTTCCCACCGCCGGTGGCGAGGGCTGATATTTTGTCTGATGCTTGTCAGCTGAAGCAGCCCAGCAGGAGCTTGGTGAGCTAGATAGATTGGGAGAGCTGAAATTTGTGGGGGCAAAAGACACTGCAAATAAATTGGGAGAGCAGGTTTTGTGAGCTCCTCCCTTCCAGCTCAAATCCAGGAGTCAAGAAACTTGATACAAGGGAATCCTACGGGGCCTTAGAGGAAAGGAATTTACTCCCACCCATCCTGGGTTCAGCCTAACTCCTCATTTTTTTGTTATTTGAGCCTATGGCCTGGAAAAGCGTCTCCACATTTTCTGCCCAGAGACCCATCCCACCCTAACCCCCAGTTCCTCTGTCCCTCTTGCAGAAAGGCCACCTGCAGCCCAGAGGTTCCCATGGCTCGGACCCAGGAGCATCCCTGCACAGCCCTACGCGTGGGGGCAAAAAATCTGCTATTGGCAGGAATTTCCTCCTGGGTGTATAAATACCAGAGACACGGGGATCCTGCGCAAAGGGCCATTCTGCTCAGAACTCTCTAAAAACTTCCAGGAATTCAGTTCAATAAGTTTTCTCCACCACTGCATTATTTACTGAAATAAAGTCCCCAGGGCCGTAGATGGCTTTTCGTTAATGGAGAACTGTAAATAACTGGGACACTACTTTGAATTCTGCTATTTATCAAAGGCACTGGTGTGTGTTGCTCTATTAAATGAACGGTCATTGCCAGATCTCTGGCTGGATTGTAACAGTCCCTTCTGATGAGTGTTTTATTAACTGGAGAAATGATGAGATTTTATGGCAATTCCAAATCTTGTGACGGTTTGTTGAGTAAATCAGATTTTACAAGACTTGGCGCCCATTTATCCAGTTTCCATCATCCCGATTGTGACAGGGTGGATTTTACCCAGAGGAGATGTGTAAGATAGATCCCTTAATTTCTCTTTAGCTTTTCGGTGCATGGTGTTACTTTTGTGCTGTAGCCTGCTGCTGTGTGATGAAGACATATTGCAGTCTCTGAACATAAGAACACTGTCCTCTGTTGATCAGAAAGGAAACAACTGCTGTTCACACACCAGAAAGCACTGGCAAGAAAATTCCCACTGAAATCTCGCTGTGAAAATCAACCTGGTTTTCATAATTCCCCTTCATGGCCATTCGCAGCCTGGGATACCTTAGAAAATCTGTGTACGCAGGGATTCGGGGGCTCTTCTATTCACATAAATCACGTATCACAGCTCTTCCTGTGTTTTGGCAAAAATAGTGATACATGTGATTGATCTGGAACTCTCCAGTTATTGGTAGTTAAGCCTTTAGTGGGCAGAAGAAGTGCCCCACTCCCTGGAAATAACCTCTGACTGACGCTGCAAAGAAGAGTTGTGTACTGAAATGAAAAGGGAGGCGAAATGAGTCTAAATGAGCATTTTGAAAGCGCATTTTGAAAAATCCGGGGTTTAGATGCCACAGGGGCTGTGCTGGCTAATGCCTACAGTGCTTTATCTGGCCCCAGTTTGCATTAAACACAGCATCTCCCCCTTTTTCCCTCTCTGCATCCCCCGCCCAGCCCCGGCTCCAACATCTCCGTCTCCTCTCCACAAGAAAGAAACCCAAACGCAGATTAATTTGCTGGGAAAAGAGGCGCCAGCAGCTGAGTCAATAGTTGCGTATTATCGCCCCAACCCGCCACGCAAAGCGCCGGGGCTCAGATCAGCGGCTGCACCCCCGGGAGGCAGTGGCAGCTCCGGCCGCTCGCCCCAGCAGGGATGCTCGGCTGGCCGGGGGGTGCTCCTGCAGCACCCTCCAAAAATAACGTAGCAGCCTGATCCCTGCCAGCGTAAGGCCAGCACTCTCTAATTAGTGGAAGCCAATTAGCAGAGCAACAGTACCTGATACACACCCCGCGGCTCAGCACTAGTGAGAAAACATTGCTTCAAAAGAGGATAATATTTGATGTTTGAGCAGACTGAGTCATGGCAATGCCCGAGAGGGTTCGCTGGTGGGCAGTTGCCCCGCGACCCTTTCAGCTGATTTCACGGCCCTTTTTTTCCAGCCCGCTGCCGATGATGCTGCGGGGCAGGCGGCCGCGGGCTGTTTTCCCAAATGCTGCCCGGCAGGAACACGGACACTGCTGCTGCCCGGAGCTGGGAGAGGAGCCCGGCTGGACCCCAGCCCCTCACCCCCCACAGACAGCGGGAGGAGAGGTGTCTGCACCGGGCGGGTGATGAACTAGCTCCGCGATGGGGAGCGGCGGGGGTCAGGGCAGAGAAACACACGGATAGTTACAGTCCTTTCTGCCTACAGTTCTTTCTGCCTTCTCCAAATTTCAGCTTCAGGCACGCAGGGGCTACACCTATTTACGTTAGCCACAGGCTTGTCCTCTTAGGGTGTTTCTTAGCACTCGCTTGCAATGATCTTGTAGACAGAACTGTAATGCAGCTGAATCATTGCCTAAGTGCTCCAAAAGAGTAGGCAAACTGAGTTTTTTAAGGAAACCCCGACTTTTGGGTTGTCTTCCTTCATCACCTGGCGTCTCATTTTATTCTGCAAATATAAAAGGCAGGCATTGACTTAAAAAATAAAGTCGTATAAAAGCCGGGATTCGCATCACATCCGAGACCTGCAGCTTTAAGGCAGGTACCATCTGTTGGAAGACTTGCTGATTAAATCAGGCGAATTAGCCACCCAGCACATCTGAGGTGCGGCGGCTGCAGGGTTCAGAGACATTTGCGTCTCGGGATTTTGGGTTGGCCCAGGCTGAGCCTTTGCAAGGCTCTGACCCGAAGCCGAGTTCAGCTTGCAGGCAGTGCGAGGCACGGACGTGTTGACCCTACGCTTCTCATTTCGGCCTTGTCCCTGAATCTGATTAAACATCGCTCGCATCTTCACCTGCCTGGCTCGTTTCTGTGGGCACGCCGCTGAACCCAGCAGGTCTGCTCACCCATCAGGCTCAGATTGAGCTTGTCACAGCTCTTCCCCCGGGGGTTTTCATGTTATTTTACCTGGAGGTTACAAAAAAAAAAAAAGAACCTTGATGAAGCCATCACTTAGCGCTCTCCAGTCGAGTCTTGCTCTAAATTAGTCACTTGAAAGCAACAGCCCAGTCAGCCGAGCAGGCAGCTGGCAAGAAACTCTGGGAGAAAAATTTTCCATGTGCTATTTTTAATATGAAATGGGTCTGAAAGCGAAGACTGGGATGGGCTTTTGTAGCAAAGAAGGAGGTACAGATGCCAACTGTCCCGATTTAGGAAGGACGGTTTCTATTTTTTTTTAAAGCAAAATATCTCTTATTTTTCCATCCTGTCCTTCTTTGAAAGCTCTCACGGTCCAAAATATGTCAATGGACTTTAAAGGTGTGTCTCTATTTCTCTGTCCTAAATGTGCCTATTTATATCTTCACAAACGCCACTAGCGAGCCTGGAAGAGGGCACAAATAAGGGTTTTACTTTCTAACGTAGGAATTACAGAATAAAACAGAGACATCGTGAAGAGTGGGTTGTAGGTGGATCTCGCCATGATGCTGCACAAAACTCCCAGGAACCCCAGGCTGAAACTTCTTGAACCAATTGGCTATTAAATAAATTAAAGCAAAGCCACTCGGGCAAGCACAAAAGTCCCAACAGATACAAGAAACCCGAAAGAGCGTCAAGGTCAGAGAGCCCCCCACGGCTCCCAGGCGCGATCAGCCAACCTTCTCTACGCAGACGTTGGTGCAAATTTCCCATGAAGGCTCGTGCGTGAAGAGAAACCACTTAAATTTCTCGTGGTGGTACTGTTTCCCAGCGTCACCTCTGGGCTTTCTGTCTCTCTGACCCCAAAGCACGGAAGAATCTTTCCACCTCCTCCTCCCAAGCAGGGAAATGGCTTTTTTACCAGCGAAAAGCAACTTTTCCAGTTTGCTGCAAATGCTGTTTTGGGTGTCCATCCGCCGAAATGTGAAATTTGAGCTGTTTTGACTGGACACTGAGGTCCCTCAGGGGATTGTCTTGTATTCTGATGGAGTGCAACCATTGAGGGGAAAAAACATTCCTGATGCAAACACTCTCGATTGTGAATGCGAAATTCTTCTTCCGTGGAAATCCCATGGCTGCTGGAAATGCGCAGCTCCCACAGACTTCGCTGCCAATAAACTCCATTTAAGGAACGAAAGCCGAAAACAAAAGCAAGGCTGTAAGCATATTTATCTCAAACGTCAAACGAACAGTCATGTATCACTTCGGTCGGATTTGCCCGGCGCTGCTTAACAGTTGATCTGAGCCAAATTTGGGAGTAGTGGGAGGAACAGGAATTCAGCTCCGTTAGTTAGTAGTATGTAAAAATATGTCAGAGATTGGAGTGCTAATGAAAAAGAAAAAAAAAAGAGCAAGGAAAGGAGAGGAAAGGAAAAAGAGGGGAAAAGGGGGGAAAAGGAAGGGAAAGGGAAGGGAAGGGAAGGGAAGGGAAGGGAAGGGAAGGGAAGGGAAAGGGGAGAGGGAAAGGGGAGAGGGAAAGGGGAGAGGGAAAGGGGAGAGGGAAAGGGGAGAGGGAAAGGGGAGAGGGAAAGGGGAGAGGGAAAGGGGAGAGGGAAAGGGGAGAGGGAAAGGGGAGAGGGAAAGGGGAGAGGGAAAGGGGAGAGGGAAAGGGGAGAGGGAAAGGGGAGAGGGAAAGGGGAGAGGGAAAGGGGAGAGGGAAAGGGGAGAGGGAAAGGGGAGAGGGAAAGGGGAGAGGGGAAGGAAAAAAATGAAGGAAAAGGAAAAGAGGAAAAAGAGGAAGAATTTTTGCAGTCCTTTCCTAGGAACTTCTGGCAGCATCAGAGACTGTTCTGGGGTCCCTGCTCTGTTGCCATCAGCTGCTCTGTCAGCTCAAAGGATGAAGGACTGTTTCAGAGGGGCTGTCTGAGGATCCAGACTCACACCATCAAACCCTGGAAATGACCATTAAGGCAACGCAAGCTGCAGTCAGACAACATTCACATTCCTGTCCACTGATAGGGTATGGCACCCCCGATTGCTCAGCGCTGGGACATCTCTTGAAATGCTCAGTTCTTAATTGACTGCATGCAGATTGGTAGAAATCCATTCCTCTTTCGAAACAGTAGCATGAAGAGAATAAAAATTAAAGTCTTGTGCCTATTACTAGGAGACAAGCCAGACAAACCTCCTTTGGCACCATGGGATAGCAAAGCCTGTGAATCATACGCAGTAGTTTTAAGTAACTATGTCATGGGATAGACCAAAACACAAGGCAGCTCTACCGATTTCAACAGATATTTCTAACCCAAATTACAGAGGTAGTAAAAGTCCACTGGGAATGTATCCCAATATGGCTTTTAATGGCACTCCATCATGCTGGAAACTGTGCACATGTAATGGGGGGTTTCTCACTGCAAGACAAAATTGTGAAAAGCTGCTGCACAGTAGTGCTGCGATAAACCTCATGAATGATTAGCTGAATTATTTGTTGTTGTTTCTTTCTTTTCATGACAACAGGTCACAACACGGTGCTGTTTTGAAGTTGCAAGATTCCCATAAATCATGCAAACATTTCTTTTGCTTCTTCTCTCTCTCTCTCTGTCCTTTTTTTCTGCATTCCTCTACAATAAACACAGCCAAATGAATTTCTTTTCTTAATCTGCAGGGAAAAATGACCAACTTTGCTTGCAGGCTGAGGTCTCTCGCCAACTTTCAGCTGGAATGGATTTTCACCACTTTGCTTAACCCCCTAACAAGAACTTTTTCCTTTTCTCAGTGACTTTCTAATAATAATAACAACGAAAAATAGAATTCCAATAGGCATATTTAAAACGTGTATAATAAATTTAAAAAATCAATACTTGCTAAAATGAAATATTATTTTCAGTGGCAAAAAGCAGACAGATTATAGAGCTAAAAGGATACTAAACACTGCCAAAGAGCCATCCCAGAGCTTCACAGGTCTAAAATGTAATACTTCTTTCTGCTGCCGTGCTAGGACACTCTTTTACAAAAAATGCAATTTGAGTAAAATATTTCTACACATTATAGCAATTCTCCTGTGACCTATGGGCTTGTGACCAGTTGGATATTCATTTAGACGGGTGAGTTAACAGTTCACTTGCTATTTCTGAATGCACAAGCAATGAATCGCTGCCAAACTCATTGCAGACTAGTGCAGTCCAAGGGGCTCCTGGGTTATCGTTCTGCTGAAGGTGGGAGTCAGAAAAAAAAAACGCTTTTTGCCTTTCCCCAGCCTTGAGGCCAGGTAAGGGGAGAGCTGCTGCCCTGGAAAAAAATGGGAAAAGCCTGAAGTCAGCTGTAATTTCAACAGATCTCTCACTGCAACTGGTCATGTGGCTGATGGCAACTGTGTTTTCAGGCTGCTGGAACAGCTTTTGCACCACTGAGGATCCCAGCATGGCCTCTGCCTGGCAGTTGTATGTTCAGGACTCACTAGGATCTATTTTATCCCTTTGGAGATGTGTAACATTTATCGCAGCAGGCACAGAGAAAGAGAATGGGACGGCCATAAACAGCAACGTTTGCTGTGCAAGGTACAATAAAGCAACGAGCAAACTGCGTTTTATAGTGCTGTTTGCTGGGAAAACTCAACAAACATAAATTCTCCTGACGTTCGTAAGATGCATTTTATGATTCAGCAAGATGACATGAAAAAAAAACCTAATAACTCACCCATAGCTATAGAAAGTCAGTGGCAGAAATGGAAACAAAATCACAAGGACCTGATTCCAGCCCCCTCCTCTAACTATTAGCCTGCATGCTTTTTCATTACAGAAAATGTTTGGTTAAGTGTTCTGAATCGCCTGCAAGTTAAAGCCTAGGAAATCTATGGTTTTCATATTTGATGGAGTGAAATGCACCGAGGGATAATCAAAGCTTTATGTACCAGCCTTAGAGAAAAGCATTTCACAATGCTAAAAAACCTTATTACTTTCATAAGGGGGGAAACGACTAATGATACACATATGCTGAGTCCCTTCCTCCAGCTAAAGCTGCAGACGAAAGTGCATGGCGTGTGACTCAGAGGTGCAGATACAGCCAGAGGGGACTTGCAGCACTATTAATTGCCGTGATACATATCTAAGCTTAGGCAAGCAAATGTAGCCCCAAACTTTCAAAAAAATTATTATTTTTTTTTTTTTTTTTTTTTTAGGAAACTGATGCCAAACTACCTGTTGACAGCATTAGAAACTGGCAGAAAAGCTTCTTTGTGCAGGTGGATGGTCCTTGAGCTATGGTTGAAATCAGAGCGAGGAAAATCCGAAATTGGGTGAGAATAAAGGCCAGCCTTTGCTGTGGCAAGGAAGAGGTTGCTGTGGGTGGAGAGTACTGTTTCCCACTGTCTAAAACACCACGGCCCTGATGCATCCCATTCCTCCTAGGGATAAGCAGTGATACCTGTAGCAGATTTGCCTTACAGTTAAGGGAATATTAATCTGAGAAAAAAACAAGCTTAAGGTTAAGCCTCTCAAATTGTCTTTCAGTGAACAGGGGATGCTTTTTTTTTATTAGCATTAATCAGCTGGAAAATATCCTTAGAAGCAGATAGTGGGGTGAAAAGCTCATTATTCAGTGACTGGAGCAGGACATAAAACAAAGTACAAGTTTCTCATGTTTTGCAGCTTGCACCCAGTGTCAGCAGCCCTGTAATGTAAGGGGTGGGAGCCTTGCCTAAATAACTTCCAGAAGAAGAGATTCTTCCACATTGACAACAACCTGGGGGGAAAGGGCTTTGCAGAGCTCACGTGGACGAATCCTAATTACATGTTCACGTTCCAGCAAGCCCATCACTTACAATAAGAGTTGTGTTTTGTATGCACATACGTGTTACTGTCCGACCGCAGCCTGTGTTGGGGTAGGTGGTGTTCCTGATGACGGATACGCACATGTCCATGTACGCTCTGCTACAGCTGAAAAGAGTCATGGTTTCTCTCTACCCTTCATGTTCTCCCAGGCACCCACATGGTTGCACAATCTGGCCAAGAAGGTCAATTATATGGTTCCCGCATCCTGCTACGAGCTTGACCTCAAAGAACCCCTGTCCTCTTCTCACACATATAAGCTACAAAAAAAAAAAAAAAAAAAAAAATTAAAAAAAAAAGAAAAAAAGAAAAAGACATTGGAAATAAAACAATAAAACCCCACCTTTCCTTGCTGGGATGAATGGAAGGTCATGGCACCATTTAAACCCAGCTCTTCTTCAAGAGTGCTGGGTTTTTTTCTTGCTGAATCTTACTGTTTATCCAAATGACATTTCTATTGACCACACACTGATTTCAATACCATTTGGCAATCAGAGTTTTGGCCAGTGGTTTGGTGACCAGAAGTGGTTCCAAACCACTTCCTGGGGCCATTGGCCATTTCCTTGCATGGTCCACGGGGTTTCTGAGACTGGAAACTCTCTTTGTCACTGTGCAATAGGTAAAGCGAAAGTTCTTTTATTTGTACATCTTAGATAACAGTGTGACTGTAATGGCTTGAAAATTTCTTCCCGTTGGGTTTCCCTGTATTAGGTTAATAATTGTTTGGATTTGCCTCTAAAAGGCCCTTTCACACTATGGCTGCTTCTCCTGCTCAAAAGCCTCTGCCAACTCTTAATGCAGTAAAGGGGGGGAAAAAATTTAATAAAGTTCCTTAAATCTCAGGAAATGAAGCTTTGCCTCCTTAAGTTCCTTTTAAGAATGAATGTTCCACTGTGGCCAGCTGAAAGTGTGCTGAGGTTTTGCATGCGGCTCCTCTGGATATATGAATTTATTGATAATGTGTTCCCTCTCCCAGCGAGTTCCCGGTAAGAGCCCAAAACTGCTGACCTTGCAGTCAGCTCATCTTTTGCTCCCGCATCAGTATTTTGGGGTGCCCCCCACACTTTGCAAAGTTCACAGCAATCGCGTAACAGAATAATGACTTTGTCAGCCCTGTTCCTCACCACGGCGGTCACCAGTAACGCTAACCAGCTGGCAGACACCACAGCTCAGATAGACCCCCGGGTCTGGGTCGGCGGTGGTCACCTACGCCCTGAAGTCCCAAATTCCTCCCTCTGAACTTAACCCCAGCTTTGAAAAGTGGGGAGGGAAAAATAAGAAGAAAAGCAAATCCCATATAACTGTCTTTAAAGAAAGTACAAGCTGAAAAGGTTTCTCTTTTTCTTTTGACTCTTTTTTCCTGCCTTTTTTTTTTTTTTTTTTTTTTTTAACTACTTAAATTTGTTCCCTTGTAAAAACAGAGGGTGGAACCTTTCAAGCCCCACAGCCCTCCGGTGGGAATTTCACCATTTGAGTAAAAAGTTCAAGGATTGCTCCCACAGCATTTAGGAAAAGAGAAAATGGGGAAAGATGGTTACTTCTGTCAACACCTAGGAAATAACAGTTATTCAGCAGCGTTTTCAGTTCCTCCTGCTTTCAGAGTACGGCAGAGATAATCGCTGCGAGGTTTCCCTCCTGTAGGCTTTCCTTGGGCTGCAGCAAAGAATTTAACTCCGTGGTGCATTTATGCTCCGTGTAATATTCATGGGGTTTTTTCCCCCCATAGGAGGTTTTCATGGACAAGCAGAAAGAAAAGCTTTTTTTCTGTGTCACCTTTTTGTGGAGTTGTGGCAGTGATGGGATTACTGGAAGTGTCAAATTATGATCAGAGCTCTGAGATCTGGTCACACGGTGAGAGTTGCCTCCTCAGCCTTCCGTATTCGCAAGGAAAAAACCTTGGAGCTTGTTTCTGACATAAAGAACCAAACACCTGATGGCAGCACATATAAAGAATCTTAAGTGCACTTGTAATATCTCCACACTTCAAGTTATTGCAATGACCATAGGGACTGTTTTTTTTTGTTGGTTTTTTTTTTTAATGCTTGGCATTTGACGTTTTGAATCACCAAATAGGTACTTTGGTCTTGCGTTGCTGAAATGCTGTTTTTTAATTTGTGCTTTTCTGGGCCTATTACAATATAACCCAAGACACTGTCTATTTAAGATTCCATTTAAGGAGAAAAACCCCTCTTGCCTTTGGTGTGTCCTGGATGATGCCTTGAGAAAGGAGATAGACAAGCAGGGAAAGAATTAAAAAATAATCTGAAGCAGCAAAAGTACAAGATCTCGGTCTGAAGTAGATCAAAATTAATTACAGCCATCCAGTTCATGCCATTGATTGATTGTATGATGCTATGCTTACTCTCAGTCTGTAATCCAGACAGTTTTATAATTTCTACCATTCATTTAGGTAATACGGCAGATGACCTGTTGGTTTGGGAGCCCATTTACAGTAAATATTTACATTTCTAATAAAAAAGCCTTTACAGGATTATTTTGGCTCCTACCCTCATTAATAACCTATTGCCCTATGCATCAGGGGGATGAAAAGCATTCCCCTGCATCACGCCAGGACCACCACCCGCACCCGAAGTGTTTCTGATCCACAAGGAAGGTCCCTGTGCATGTCGGTTATCTCCATGCTGTGAGCAAACAGCACCTCTGGTGCTTCAACCATTGTATCTTCTAAGAAAATTGATAATAATTTTACCATCTGTACTGGCTTTGGCTGGGGTAGAGTGGATAGATCACTCAGGGGTTTTGAGCTGGAGGTGGTTTAGGGACAGGGAGGGCATTCTCCTTTGGGAATCTGGGACAGTTCTTGGGGCAAAGATAGGAAGAATGGGGCCAAAGTAATCAACTAAAAAGCCTTGGGTTTGGGGAGATAAAATTATTCTAATCTGCAAACCTGGGAAATCTCTTAACTGAACAGCACATAGAGCCTGGAGAAAATAACTCCTTGTCCTAACGAGGGCTTTACCGTGTGGCCTCACAGCAGAGTGTTGGGCTGGAGATCACTGCATCCCACCTCTCCAAACGACGCCTGTCTAGGAGTAAAACGAGGCCGATTTTATTTGGAACATGTGTCACGAAAGCTGGTATGTGGTGCTGTTTGGGAAGGCAAAACCCACCCGTGTATCCAGGGTGTTATTGGCAACTTTTATCAAACCAGCATGGCTGACTACTGTGCGCTCATTCCTTCTGACTCTTCGCAGGGCTCTGGGGGTGGGTTGCAGGGTAAAGACGTCTGTCTCTCACCCACAAGTTTATGCTATGAAATGTGCTCCAACAGCAGCCAGATCGCTGGTGCAGGCAAATAAGAGTGAAAATAGAGAGTTTCTCGCTCGCTCGCTCTCTTTCTGCCACTGGAAAGGGTAGATATTGCTAAATCTTAGAAATATTGCTTGATAGCAGCTGGGTTGGAGAGAGTGTTATTTGGAAAGCTGAAATAGAGGAAAGGTTTCAGTAAGGTTTCTGGTATCCCCTAATGCCTCTGAGTGCACAGATTAGCACAGTCATGGATATACGCTTTCTTTTTCCCCAGCCTTTGCACTCTAGTCACTGGGAGCCAAGACGAGGGGTTGGTAGACCAACCGTCCAGTCACATTCATAGCAATAATATGGCAGGGGAGGCTTTCAGCAGTGAACTTTCATTACAGGAGAAAAATGCCTCCTACTACCAAACAAACATTTACACTCATTCCTTCTTACTCAGCACTCTTTGCAGCCAGCAGCTCCACACCTAACTTCTCTGTTTTCCTCAAACCTGTAATCGAAAGGTTTGAGGGCATCTGGACTGTACCTAAGATTTCCTTGCAAGGCAGGTGAGAAAAATGAGGATTTTGGTGGATTCATATTCACCAAAGGGCTGCAGGTCCACTGGGCAGATAGGCTAAAAATCACTGTCCTGGAGTGGACCATCTGAAGATCAGACCTCCCTTGAATATCAAGTTCTCCAAACCTTCCTCGGTTCTGTTGTCATGGTCCATTTTGGCTTCAGATGTCCATAGCTTTCTCAAAGAGTGATGCCCACGTATAACTGCAGTCAGTGGGCAAAGGAGAAAAATGACTTTATATGCAACGTATCTGTTTATTTATCTAGTATGAGCTTTACTTTTTTGGACTCTGCTAGTCTTTACTAAGGCACTGCTGTGAAACAACTGGCTGCTTAAGGACTCAGAGCTCTGTGATTATATCCATCTAATCCAGCTCCCCGTGGGACTCAAATGGGAGCAGAATTGAATCCTTATGCAGCAGACAGGCTTGAAAAGTTCATTCCCATTTTAGAGATTTCTAATCCCAGAGAGTCCCTAGATGGAAGGTTTTCCACAGGCTTTAGTGGACTTTAAATCAAGCTGAAAATGGGGCATTTTGCTGGAAGCAGTGGGACAAATGTCAGTGCCAGGGAGATTACAGAGCTCGAAAATATTTTGCTCGTGTTGGATTTTGGAGTCAAGCAAGGGAGCAGCCCCACGAGCCCTCACGCACAGACAAATTCAGTGGTTGCAACTCACTGAGACTGAATTTGCTGTTGAAGAGGCAGAAACTTTGTGGCTGTTGGTAGAGCTGCATGAGCCAAGTCGAGCTCGCTGCCGTGTGGATGGACCACTGAGGCCAGGTCAAGCCGGGCTACAGAGAGATGAGAAAGGCAAAGAAGAGCAGAGCTTGCATGAAGGATGAAGGAAAGTCCTAGAAATGCATGTGGCATTGGATTAAGTTGTCCCCAGAGCATTTTAAGCACTGTGGGACACAACATCTGGCCACCAGCTGTTGCTCCAAAAGAGCACCAGTTGCCAATAATGTCTGTGCTGCATCTACCGGTCCCATGCAGGTGCCCTGGTACAGATATGCCATTAGGAGTTGATATATGGACAACTCAGTCCCCCAGGGTCAGGCTGGACTAGGATGTCCCAGAAAGAGATCTGCCAAATAAGCCTGGCTCAGCCCAGAAGGAAGGTGGATCTGAGGACTAAAACAACAATATCTGGCCTCTAAAATGAGCAGAGGGCTTCTAGGGAGGCTCAGAAAGCAGCAGCAGTGGCTCTGTGCCAACTTCCATCAGTATCAGTCAATTTGTTTCAAAGTGCCGTTGTGCATCACCAGACACTTAAATAGCTCTGATGTGGTGGGCATCCATCACTGTCTCATCCCTTCTGGGTTCCCGAAGGGAGGAACCTCTGGTGCTCTGGACGCTGCAAGACCTTTGGGGAGATAAATGAATCCTCCCGCGGGTGAAGGCAGGAGACCGATGTACTGAACATGGGTTCAGGGTGAAGCAAGAGCCACAGGTAACACTGTCACTGCAAAAATCGATGGTCCCAGTGGAGCCACAGCAATGTGTGTCATGTTTTGCCCCCTGTGCTGAAGGGCAGTCACACTTCAGCAAAAAAAAAAAAAATCCTGGATGCAAGAGTAAATATTTTCTATGTCACAAAACATGTTGCTTTCTAAACCTTGAAAAAAAAAAGATCTAGGCTAGGTTTTACCCTGTTTCCTAATGTTTTCCCTAGAAATCCTTTAGGGTGTTTTATTTTCTATGTGCATGGGAAAGCAGTAGTAGGAAACACTGTGTTATTACAGGGCACGTGTTTCATGGTGAAGTATCCTATAGTGTCCAAGGCAAATGCCCTTTCTCACCCCAGACCTTAAAACTAAGGCACTGAGTAGCCTGGGGGCAGGAAGGGACTCAGCATCATCCAGCACATCTGGATGGTGCCAAACCCCTTTCTGCCAAGGGGCTTTCTCTCTCTCCACCAAGTGGCTGAGCATACAGCACCTTCACAATCCTCATGGCTCTCATAAAATCGCAGCTCTGCACCTATTAATGTCAGGAAAGTCACAATTTGTATATTCCTACTGTTTAGCGATGGCCCTTTTGGGGGATTCCCTCGCAGAATTTGAAAAAGAAACATAGTCGCTGCAGTCATTTGATGACATCATTTCTAGAAAATATCTAGGAAGAATAAATGTTCAGGAAAAAAAAAAACAACTGATGTGTTCAGAGGCCTGGGGACTTTACACTGGATGTATTTTCTTTATCTATGGTCTAAACAACAACAGCAGCTAATGATTTACTCAAGGTCATCTTGCCAAAACATAAATGTTTTTCATCTTATAAATTTAAATTTATCAAAATATTTATTCTCAGACCTTAGTGGGTAGCCCAGCAAGCACAAATTTGAATGTGGCCATGGCAGAAATGAAAAAAAAAAAGAAAAAGAAAACACAATAAAAATACTCATTAATATTCATCTGTCCTAACAATGTAAGTGCTCTGAGGTTTACATGTTTGTTCAAACTTGATTGTTAATTGTCTAGATATTCATGACGATGGAAAACTAGCCAGACGATGTCAATTATGCTGGAGTAGATCTGGAGGAACTCGACTGGGCTGAGCAGAGTTACTTTGGATTTCACATCAGAACCTCCCCTCTGAATTCGAGGGCAGCCCACTCACTATCAGGCTTACAGGGCGTTTTAGTTTTTTCTCCTGGTTTGGCCAGGCTGTTAAAAGCCTCAGAAAATTTTTATTGAAACACAAAGAAAAATGCCATCTGGGCAGATTTCCTATTTGCCTCAAGACCAGTTAGATAAGTGCCAGCACAAGTCAACTTCTTCTACAGCCCTTTCTAGACGTGCGCGTAGGGGTACACACGTGCAAGACGAGCTCCCCACGCCGGCGCCCACACATGAGCGAGTGTGGGTGAAGTTCTCAGTCCTTGCTGTGGAGCAGACGTCCACTGGTGCGACATTTGCAGGCAGCGGTGGGTTGTGTCCCCTCTCACAGCTGAGGGATTTGCTCTCCATGAGCTTCAAACTCACCAGGATGGTTTGACTCCAACACGTTAACCCAATTTCCAGCACTGGCTTGCAACAGGCTGGGTTGGAGCAATGCAACCTGGTTAAGGGCAGTTGACTAACGGGATGAGAAACTAAACAAAACTTTCTTTCAGCTTGAAAGGGAAAACCAAATGTGATTATCTTTCTTTTTTTTTTTTTTTTTTTTTTTTTTAAGTAATGATTTCTTGTTTCCAAATTCCCGTCTATTTCCTGGTTCCAGTGCAGACATGCCATGGGAAAGACGGTTCTCACAGCGTTTGCACAAACAGGAAGCATGTGAATTTTCAAAAGAGACCCTATTTTTATGAGCGCTCCCGCTGAGTTTTGCTGACTCAAGAGACCTTGGCCCGAATTTAAATAAGCAACTTTGGAGTAACTGAACCAAACCTTTGCGTTTCCAGACTGCTTATCTGCCATTCGTTTTCCAAAACAAAGCAAACTGACTCAAAACGAAACCCTCTGCCCACAGCACTGACTCACTGAGAGACTGGTACAGAGCAACGCTTTCCCAGTAGGAGGGAAAGGTTCGAGGACCTGGAGCAGATGTGAAGAATCCCATTTTACTGCTGGCAAATTGCTAGGGAATCCCTATTTCTTTCCACCCATGGGAAGGGGATCTGGCCAGCCGTCATGCGGAGCTGTCAGAAAGCATCACCTCCCTCCATCCTGACGCTGCGCAGACCCCAGAATGTCAAAAGCCGTCAGTCCTGAAGGGGATGTTTACTTCTGTTGATGGTGAGGTAGAGACTTGTTATCCGCTTGGCATCCTCTCCGAGCAGCACGAGAGCATGCCGTTCCCTCTGATTGCTTTTCGGCTCGGCTGGGTTTGCTTAGCCTTTCCCAGGGATGGATTTCGATGGGGGGGGCGGGGAGGGGTGTCCCGGCAGGTGCCATTTGGGCACATGGAAATGAGCCCGATGCCACCAAAACCTGCCCAAGCGCCGCTCTGGGGTCTGAGGGCTGTGATTTTTTATTCCCAAATGGAAATTGAGGCTTTCAGGGGGGTTGGAAGGGGCGGGTGCTTGGGAAAACAACTGGCTTTTTGAAGAATAAGGTGAAAGGACCTTTCTGTGGCTTAAATTCTTTACGCTAATTTTAACAACGATTCCAACCCCTTGAAAATTGCCACTCCGAAAAAATAAACAGGGCCCATATTCAGCCACTGAACTGGCACACAGGCTTTTCTCAGCCACGACCGGGAATGCCTAACAGTAGCCAGCCTTATTCCTGCACGCAAAAGCAAAGGGAGAGAGAGGGAGAAGGGGAGAAAGAAAGAAAGTGAGGACTACTCCAGGCTAATTGGCCTGCTGTTGGAATGGGCTGCTGACATTGGGCTGGTTTTAAGTTACATGTAAGCAAGTGAAACGGTATATAAATAATAGCAGGGGGAGAGCTCCAGTGGAAAAGCCAGCCAGTGTCTGTCTGACTTGATGTTCTGTTATTCATCAAGTCCTAGCGTGGCTTGTGTCATTCAAGGCGGGCTCGTCGGGAGCCAGCGAGCTGTCCTTGGAGAGCACCCACCAGCCTGCCAACGTGACGCGCTGGGGTCGGCTCTGCCACCCCAAGTGGCATCGCCGAGTCGAGAAAATCCCCAGGCAAGGGGGTCCCTTGATTCACAAGGCCTCAGTGAAGCTGCTCTCTGATGAGCTCCAGCTCCCATCCTGGGAGAGCCCATCATCATCACCAGTCCCCGGGATGAGGTTGAGATGGCCGACGGATGCAGTCTGGGATTCGTGTTGGGCAGGGGTGGCTTTGCTTCAGGAATCACTTTCAGAAAGGCTGAAACATAAGTGAGCATCTCTACAGACCTAGTGACCCAGCAAAGAGGTCTTCACATCCTTCTGCTTTATCCCAGAGACTCTCAAGAGCAGAGCAGTCTTTTAAGTCTAAATAACAAGCCCTGATCAATCACATCGGTACTCACGTAGCTCAGCAGCTGAGATCTCAGCCTTTGCAACTGGCTGAAGGATTTATTTAGTTCCTTAGACCAGCTTTCCACAATAAACAGTTCTTTCTTATCATTTTAGTCCATGTCCTTTTTTTGTCACCAAGGATTCAACTCTTTTCTTCTTTTTTCTTTAAATAATTTCAATGTTCCAAGCACAGGCAACCTGCAGTGTGTATTAGAAAATGAAAAACTCTGTCATCTCCCCTGTATACACAAATATACACCCTGGAGAGGTGAGTACCGTCCATTGCATATATAGCCACAGTTCTGTCTCTTGTTTCCTCCTTGGCTTTGTTTTTGGGTTGTTTTCCCTGTAATCTCCTTAGTTTGGTTTGGGTTTTTTTCTCTCTGCTCCACTTCCTCTTCATTTCTCCATCATTTCCCGGCTGCATTCTCTCTGCCATCCTTCTCACTATCTCTGCTGACGGAAGATTTCCCCCCATCTCTGATAAGTCACCCTTTCAAACCCGTTAGATAAAGGGATTTGGGTTTGCTTGTTTGTCATTACACAGAAGACATACTGAAATCCCTTTATTAGCTTTTCTTTTATCCCATATTTATAACTAGGATCCATGAAAGAATCTGGTTTTCTGGCTAACTCCACTAGTACATCAACTTCTCCTCTTCCATTACGGATTTTCTGAGACTGCAATGGACTCAGGAGAGTGATGTTATTTTCTTGGCAAATCAGAAGCAAAAATATGAACCCAGCAAAGGATATGGAGGGAAAACACCCCAAATCCAGGGCAATCCTGAGAGCACGGCACAGGACGAGTCACGAGGAATGGTGTTTATGGATCAAACCCATATGTCTATAAAGCCACACTGTGCTTCAATGTCTGTGAGCGGGTAATGAAAGGGGACCTTCAAGGTACAAAGGAATGAGGTATAAAGGAATCCCGAGCTATTTCTGTGCTAAAAATCATCTCCCAGCCCAGCCAGCCCAGCTGCACGGGGTGGCCACAGGGCAATGCCCATGCACCGGGCAGAGGTCTCTTCTTGGAGCGATCATGGGATTTCCTCATATATTTGTTCCCCACCAACCTGGTCCTCTGCATGCAACGCAGTGTAAATTTTGTTTGTTTTCTGACTTGAGCGCTGGGAGAACTTTAAACACAACTCTGGGCAAAATCCTAAAAGGCAAATCAAAGAAGAAACTTTACCACACAGGATGACTGTAAACGCAGGTTTCTTTTAAGGTTTTACTATCAGGGAGCGTTCTTCTATGTTAGAAACTCCCTAATCGTTACCCAATGGCCACAGCACAAGGAGGAGACAGAAAGGGATCCTTATGGGATTGTTGAGCCAATAGTTATTTGTCATAAATAAAATCTGAGCCCGGCTGGTCCTGAGCCAAACATTGCAAGTTTGTCCTGGCAGCCGTGGTGTAGCATCGCAAACACAATTGTGTCATGTTGTAATGCGAAGCTGCCAGCTAGGAAGTCTGAAAGAGCATCTCGGGGGCACGGGACACAGGGGACAACCAGCCCCTTCACCGCTGATGACCAAGAGCGGTCCAAGTGCCGAGAGGTGTTACCAACACGCAGCTGATGGGTGGAAAAGAGAGGAAAGCAAATAGCAGGTGGAGTGCCATAGGAGCATGGCTCCAAGGCTGGTTACACTGCAGCAGCCAATCTGGAAGAGCTTTGAGCTCCCGATGTCCATCACATTAAAAAAAAAAAGGCACAGATATGAGATACCCAGGTGGAGAAATCACCAAGGCTCAATAGAGCGGAGGGGAGCAAATGCTGCTGTATGATGGGTGAGTCCTCCATTTTTGGTCTTTTTTTCCATTTCATTCATTGCTGCTGTATGTTGGCTCATGGAGACTTACAACGTTCTCAGTGCTGGCTGATGCTGCGTGTCTTGACCTTGAGTCCAGCAAAGCGACTGAGGATGACCTCAACCTGCCTTTAAACTTCATTTTTTTAACATGAATTCTTACTGGAAACAAGAATGATTCAGAAAGCCCTGTGGATCAGCCCAGAAAAGGAGACAGATCAGTACCGAAAAGTGCCCACAGAGCAGGCTGGATCCTGGATTTCAATGAAAAAGCACAAGTGACCACGCAGCTCAGAGTTTACACATGCGACCACATTTCTGTGTATAAGCGGGCATGTGCTGAGAGCGCACACCAGTGCGCCTAAAACTCACATCTAAAGAGTCCGGGCTACAAAAAGAGAAAAAGGAAAAGAAAAAGAGGGGGGGAAAAATGAAAAGAAATATTTGGGCAACTGGAAGGAATTACTCTTTCTTCCGTACCCTGGGCTCTATTCATAAATCATCCATAATTTTTTAGATGTCTAGAACAATGTTACCATTTGATGAAATAAAATATCGAACCTATGTGACATCATCTTTTATCTGAAAAGTTCTGCACACTTGGTCATGTTCCTGAGCCACATTTGTTCTGCAGATATTTAGAGCAAACCTGACATTTTATAGACTTCCTTCTGCTTGTGCATGTGTTGGAGACAGTTGTTTGGATTAGCACGATCAAAAAATTTAACACAGCCTTTCAAGATCCCATTTTCATCTGGATTTGCACAACACATAAGAGAGCATTATGCCAAAAATATGTTTTTTGAAAACACATACACTTTGTTGTGACTGTTTGTAACTGGTAAAATCCTAGGATGCCCTGATTACCATGACCTGTGTGCTTTCATACAAGCCTAAGATATAAAAGTACTGTATACAAATGAAAACCGTTAGCTTTCATACCACATGTGTTGTACTTATGCCAGTGGGAAATGACAGAGAATGTACAAGGTCATGGTTTACTAAAAATATAAAAGTTTAACATGTGGTGTTAATAGAACACACAACAGGGGTCACTGGTACAATGGAAAATAATTCATTTCCAATGTCAGACCAAGTAATTCACTAGGAAAGAACATTTGAAAATGTGTTACTTATATCTTTCTCTTTCTGCTCTTTATGATGAGTTCTAGAAAAAAAAGAAAAAGGCAAAATTACTACTAATACAAATGCATAAATAATAGGCGTGATTCAGATCTCAACTGTATCCACAGAAACCAGGCACATAAGCCCTACTGGCGCTGGCAAAGTTACATCAGTGTGTGCGGCATCAGCGTTGTACTCCCTCCTTCCTCCCAAATGTTTAACTAGTAGTAAGCACTAAATCCCCACCAGGACGTGTTTAAACCTTGATCACTGCCCCCGCCCCAGCTATTGGGGTGCCTCAGCCCAATACTGAGCACCACAAAAACTCTGCCCAAACCTCTGCCTTACCGGGCAGCGCATGGGCTCAGCAGGCGTCTGTGCTTCCAGCGGCACATACCACGAGTGCAGAGATTTGTCACAAAGTCGGTGTCACCCTCCGCATCTCAGCTCATCTGACGGTGCTTCCCAGAACAACGTGCCAGGCTGAGCTACAGGGCGATGCGGCCATGTCCCCTCCTTTTGCCCACGATATCCAGCCAGAAAGTGTCCGACACCCCCTCTCGCAGGGGGCTGCTGCCCACCCTCCCCACATCTCCTGGGACCGCCGCAGTCGCTGGTACATGCGTGTGCCACTCTGGGTCCCCCCTGCCCCACCACCTGAGCGCCACGAGACCTGGCACTTCAACACGGACCCCCACACTTGCAAGGCTTCCCTAATTCTTTGGGGGAGAAGAAACAGTTAGAAAGAGATGTTGCAGGGTTGCTTTCCATAACCGATAGGTAAGTCTGTGAAAGGAAGGCACGCTGGGCACTGCAGCTGATGCTGCTGACATGACTCTGGCTCTAAGGAGCACACCCCATGCGCGCCTGGAGCCCAACAGCTATTGCATTACTGCTGGGAGAGCTGATGCAACTCCTCGGCTGGCCAGGAGCATCCCGAATAAACCTGCCGCGCAACACCAGCTCCATCTCTGCCTTTACCTGCCCCCGCCAATGTGCCGTGCACTGCTCTGTCAGCAGCTTTCGCCTAAGGAGAGCAGCAGGTGAAACTGTTTTTCTTTCCTTCACTCCCTTGCCGAAAGTGTTTTCGTTTCTGGGTTGGCTCAGTCCATTTATGTAACATGCATCTCCCCGTCTGAATAGTCAAGCTGATTGAAAACATGTTTTCACTGGCTGTCCTTCCCCTCCTGTCTCCTGGTGTTTCTGCTGCAGTCTCCGGTGTGCGCTCCGCAGAGCCTCCTGGCACCGGCGCCTGGCAGGGATGGTTTATGCTTTTCAAGCAAGAATGGCCACGAGCAAGCTAGAAAAGCTGTTGGAAACCACCTATCAGCTGGACCGTGGAGACCTATGGGTGGTGCTTCCTCGATGCCTGCTTTTGTAGGACTCGGCGGGAGCCGCTGCCAAGTTTTTGTAGGTCAAATCTTGAAACAGTTTGCCTTCCCCTGGGAGCCCCAGGAAGAATTGTGAGCAAGGCTGCAGGCTGATTTGTGCCCATCTACATCACCCACAGTGTCACTGAAGTTTATGGGATTCCTCCTGACTGAGTCAGTCAAAGGATCATTAAAATAATACAGTGAGAAACATAGTATAAAACCCACGACGGAGCAATTAAACCAAGCAGACGGATGGAAAGATGGATCAGAAGGAAATGTATGCTGGGCATTAAAAAATGCAACGTGGGGGCTGCGCGTGTCTTTTCCTAAAAACAACTGTAAGAGTTTATGTCACCTCCCAACTGGAAAAGGCTTCATTATAAATGTTTATTATCTTATCTCCTGCAACCCTTTGTATGCACTAAAGTCAGCTTTGCTAACAGCACTGGGTAATGATACTCATTTTCCCCTCCTTTGAGTGCCAAACGTCAGTGTGAAATTAATCTCTCCTATACAAACGTGCGTTCAACACATCCTAGTTGCTACGATTAACAACCTGACATAAAAAAATATTACAGAACATAGTGCACTTGTAATAAATTCCTAAGAGATGATATTAGCTGGCTGTTGGAAAGCCAGTCATGTTACGACACATTAAGCTCACCGTAAAGGATGCTATTTAGTGAGATTCCATTGAAATACTATGGATGATATGATATAGAATGCATTATTTTAAAAATTAATTCTCCCAGTTTTCTGACATTGTCAGCAAGAATTTGAAATTACTCTTAAAAGACATACTGTATGTGATACATAGCAGCATTTCCTACGGGATTAGGGATCGCTGAGAAGCCTGATGAAGTTAGGGGAGTCATTCCAATGGATCCAGGGAAATCTCAATGCATCTGTAGAAACATGGAGAAAAAAAATAAAGGTAAATAACTGCAGGAACCAGGAAAGTGAAATAGCTCGGAATATCGTTTTACAAGCTTCTTTCCTAGTTTTGAGCTGTCCTGAGTTACGTTAAACCACTTTCTTGGCAGCACGCACAGCTGTGCCCGCAGTGCCCTGTGGGTGATCACGGCTCAGCTGATGGCTGGTAACCTGCTAACCCCCTCCACAAACGTTTGCAATCAGATAAACCCACCCAGATGACATACCAAAAAAAACCAAAAGGGAGAAGATACCTTCTTTTTTTTTTTTTTTTCTCTCTCTATAAATTTACAGTGGTTTCTCATTTCCTAAAGAAAAGAAAATCTTTCTCGTTTTTCTTAGGAACACAGGCAGCATTTGTTGCTGATGCTTTGGATTAAAAATAATTTAAAAAAAAATAATCAATTTATTTTAAAATAAAGCACTAAAACTTTATATATATGCTCATGTGTACGCTCAGAGAGACAGATACCCTGGCAACTATCATGGGGACATTTTTAGAAACTGTCTTAATTATCTGGCCCAGTGTTTTGTTATGACATGTAGCTAAGAGTAAGGAGAGATGCGGTTTCTTTGTCCCCTGCCAAACCCTCTGATTCTCACTGTTTGCTTTGTTAATTTAAAAATGTAGTAACAATTTCAAGAAGTTACCCATATGATCAAATACAACTGATAATCGTATCCTCCGCTGGCACAGGTTCCTGATAGGGAACCAGATGTGTGTGGGGCTGCAGGGAAGGAGAGGAGGGAAGGAGCAGAGGAGAGGACGCACAAGGCACGGAACCAAAAGAGCTTCCTCTTGCAATTCTCCCTCTCCGCTGCCCTATTACTTTTATGTCACTAATCACAGTTAAATACATTATTTCATATAAATGCCAGCTTAATCATTTGGGCTATGTACCTTCCACACCATACCTGTTGGGATGTCCCTGTAAAGGGAGGAATATGATGAACGTGAAACGTCCAAAAAAAATCCAAAAGCTAACCAGTCAGGTGAGTATTAGTACTTTCAGAAAGGTTTCCTATTGTTAAATTCATTTCTGTACAAGCTGCAGACAGATGTATTTCAGTGTAAATCCCTTTTCACATCAATTTTAGGAGAAAACCAAAGCAAAAAAAAAAAAAAACCCAACAGACTGCTATAAAGTTTCTATAGAAGAAAGCACACATAAGGGTATTATATTATTATAAAAAGCTGTTTTCTCCCCAGATCATCCCCAGAGAAGCAGTTAAAGTGGCAGAGTGGCTGGGAGGGAAACACCAGGGTGAAAGCGGGGCTGCCCATGTCCTTGCTCCTACATCACTTTTCGGAGATACCCTCTCCCAAACACACACAATTCAGCCGTCACTCCTTCCCCCCACACACACTCTCTTTGGAGAAATGGAATCAAAATAGTTCTACAAGTGCTCACGACACTAAAAGGGAATGTGATCAACAAGTTCCTGACCTCTGCCATCAGCGAGCGACTCCTTTTCCTGCTCCTCACAGACAAATCTCCGCCGGACAAAGCTCCCTTCGCGGAGCTGGCACCAGTCCCGCCTGCACCAGCACAAGCAAATTCGGCGTTTTCTCGGGGTGAGGTGGTTGGGTTCCTCGTGGGGACAAGGATTTGCCTGTGCACACGCCAGGCTGGGAGGCTGGGAGATGCTGAGGTCAATGGGAAACTTTTAACTCATGGTTATCGGAGCCATAAAAGATAGAAGAGAGATATATATAAAAAGATATATATAAAAGGCCCAGGAAGAGCTGGGCTCCCAGGGGGGTCACAAGCTGTGCCTACAGGAGCCAGCAATGCAGCCCAGCATCAGCGTGTTCAGGGAGAAGCTGGGTGGCACTGAGGGCTTAGCACCCAGGGGTGACACGATGCCTCATTCTCCCTGGAAAGCCCTTAAAATGCCGCAGGTCAAACTGATATACTCAGTGTGTCCCCATTTAATTGCGATCAGAGCTATAAGCAAGGCTGAAAAGAGTTTGTCTGCTCCTTACTGGGCTGTTACAGAATTTATTTGAAGCTGATATCCCCGAAAAAAAAAAAGCTGTGTTTAGGTAGGATAAATCTGTAGAAGAAAAGAGTGGCACAAACTCAGCTATACCCCCTCAGAAATAACTCACACCCAGGCCTGAATAAGAAGGCAAATCGGTCAAGTAAATGACAGCAAATTAACAAATTGCCTCTGATGGGGAAGAACCAGCCTGTAAAACACAGCTCCAACCCAGCAGCTTATTGCAGCTGGGGAAGGCGATGGTACAGGTTCAACACCAGGTTACTTTCCCACACATCGTGTTCCCTGTTTGCGCAGACGGATCCGTCTGTCTGCATCTATATTTAACTAGTCCAGAAACAAAGCGAGATAACCAGGTTAAGGTTAGTGCTCGGGGTACATGTGTGCCTGTGTCAAATAGGGTATCCTGATTACATAATTAAATGCTTTCCTGTTGGAGCAATTAGGAGAGACACACTGAGATTTATAGGCGCCTAATCGTTGCAGACATTCTCAGCTCTCTATCTGAGCGACTGAGCCTGCAGTTTTTGCCAGATTCTCATTTCCACCACATTTTTACAGTTGCAAAATTAGATTAAAAAAAAAAAAATGAGATGAATGCGAAGGCTTCTCGTGAGCGAGAGCGAGCTGGCTGCCGGCATTTTTATTTCCAGCTTACTTACATGGACTTTGTTTATGTGTTGCTCCACTTTAAACAAACTCTCTCTTTGTCTTTTCCCCGACAAGAGCTGTCTAGATGGAAACAGCGATGCAGCCAGCCCTGCTCTCACTGGGTGCCGTTGTACCTCTCTGGGAAAGGATGAAGCAACACGGACCGCTTTTATCCCGTCAGTACACGTGAATAAGATGAAAACTGGCCTTGACATAAATTAAGTCGGGCAAACCAGAAAGCTGGCTGGCCGTAGCCAACGTGGCAACAGCGCAAAAGCCTCGGAAGATGTGAAGACTCAGGGCTCTGACTCACAGACGGAGCAGATTAAACTCAGGCTTCCCACAGCTTCCTGCCCTGCCCCGTTTTAAAGTCTCCCTCCTCCACAGCATGGACACTTCAGCCGCCGCGGCACAACTCCCTGCCGGGCACCACAAGCACACCCTGGCCGTTTAACGAAGGCATTTCCATGGCACCTGCCCCTCAACGATTTCTATTTCTCCACCCATTTTTGCAGGTGGGGAAACTGAGGTATGGAGAAGCTTTGCCCAAAATTTTTACGACTGGTTGCTGGAGGAAAGGAGGCTGAGGGGAGACCTTATCGTTCCCTACAACTGCCTGAAAGGAGGGTGTAGTGAGGTGGGGGTCGGTCTCTTCTCCCAAGTAACAGGCGATAGGAAACAGCCTCAAGTTGCACCAGGGGAAGTCTCGATGGGACATTAGGAAAAAATTCTTCACAGAAAGTATTATCGAGCATTGGAACAGGCTGCTCAGGGAAGTGGTTGAGTCACCATCCCTGGAGGTATTTAGAAGACGTGTAGATGTGGTGCTGAGGGACATGGTTTAGGGGTGGACTTGGCAGTGCTAGGGTAACAGTTGGGCTTGATAATCTTAAAGGTCTTTTCCAACCTAAACGATTCTATGACTCTATGATCCTATGATCCTATGAAACTGCATTTCTAAATCAGTGTATAGGCATCTACTAAACACCTAAAAGGAAACTCAGGTGACTCATGGAAGTATCTCAGTATGGAGTTAGAAATCAGGTTTTAGGCATCGTTTTCTTCAACTCCTTCCTCCCATGACTTGCCTCTCATACTACGACAGAGGGTGGATGTCAGATGACATGTGAGTGCCACTGTGGATACGTCATTACAAGCAGGATAAGAAGAGCATTTTCTCTCTGTTTTCTTAGCCCAGCTGAACACAAGCCAATGAGAAGTCCAGGTCCAACCTCGCTCCTATCACCAGCAATCAGGTGTAATCCCAAGCTCCATGACAATGATTAGCAATCACATCTAGATTTAGTTATCACAGCTAAAGATCTCAGGGACTGCTAATCACAGCCCCAGTTCGCAGCCAAGAACATCAACACAAGTCAAAATTGATGGTGGTCAGCGTTAACATAGAACTACGCTTCTGATGGGAGCCGTGGGGTGGAAGGGGCAGGTGTAAACTCAATCCATGCACGAATATATGCGGTCACGAGGATTTTCCCTTTGCAGGTTGCTTTCAGAAGTCCATGGTGCAGTGGTGTTTCTTCCTGGGGGTTTTCCCACCTATCAGCATCTGCCAGGCTATCAAAATGTGATTTAATTTCTCATCTATGTGATCTGGACATTAGTATTCTGCTTCAGTGCTGAAAAGTCCAGAGTAAGCCAAGAGGTTCCTGGAACCCAACAGTTAATAAGGAAAAGTTGTCTTGGCAAGAGAAATGGTCTCATAGGCTGGTTCGAATATATTAAAGGTGAAATGTTTTGCAATGGGGAGGATGCTCTTTCCAGCCTGAGCTTTTAAGGTTGAGTTTCCTGATTTGCATTCTTTTGAAAGCATAGATAAAAGCTTGGAGTCATTTCTGCTTCCTTTGCTGTTTTGAAAAGTCCAGGGGCTAGTGTGTAGATGCTGAGGGGTGTGCTTGACAAACACCAAAATAAAGGGGGGGAAGAAAAGACAGGAAGAAATTAAGAGTTTGGACATGTGATTACAGGATATATTGTTCCTCTGATTTGCAGGCTGGTGACTTGGCACCGATGTGAAGAAGCTCTCCTGTCCTGCACCTCCATCAGGCCGTCAGCTGCAATGTTTCATCAGGAAAACAAGAAATAACTATTGTGTCCAGACCGTTTGATATCGGTGGAAGAAGGCACCCCGGTGATCTCCTTCCCATCTCAAATATCTCTTGGCTGCCTTCTTTGCTGCATTTCATCTTTTCACGTGGTGCTGGTGCAGAGGAGAGCAGCCTGGCCTTGCCTGGGCAAGCGGGGCATCTCACTGTCTTCAGGAGGCTGCTCTGGTTTTGAAAGGATATTTACTAGTAGGGCAGTTACTGCCGGAGGAAAAGCATCTCTTGAAATCATTGCCATTTACCTTGCAGCATGAGAGTCCCTCCTGCCCATTTTCACACATTCATGGTGGAATACGATAAGTCATAATCATGCTTTCAAGCCTGCCTGTTTGGCTCCCTGCTCTCGGAGTGGCCGCTTCTCTGCCGCCTGCCTTTGAAGTGTATCTAAGCTCCTAGTAGCTATAAGATGACACTTAAGTTACACCTCTCCTGCATTCTTATCTCTGTCAGCGGTCTTTGAATGGCTGACACGTTGGCAGCCCGATGGCCCTTCTGGTGAGCGGGTTGTCCCCTGCGTGACCTTTGGGTTTCTGAAGAAGACACCTGAAACCCCAAATGGAAGGGATCAGAGGAAGGGGGAATCCCACCTCTTCTTCATCAGCTGCCAAAGAGCCGTCTCCTCTTCCACAGGAAGCAGCATCTGTCTTGTCTCTTTATTTGTCTCCCTTTTTTAAACTTTGCTTTTAGACATAGGACCTTTTGAAATCGCTTCTTGTTTTTTCCTTCTTTCCCAATGCATCTTTGAACCCACTCTCTCCTCCAAGTAAGTCTCATTACAAAAGGGAGGGTTGCTGGGGGGAAGGAGGTTGTGTTGCTGCTGGTGGTGCAGAATAAAGATGAAGCCCCAGAAAATGCTTGACTTTTTGGTCAGCTGCAAGAATTTGGGGTACAAACCAAGCAGCTCTGCTACAGCAGAAGGCAAGTTTCCCCTCCTGTTTCGTACTACTTTTCGTATCAGTGTGAATACCACTAAAAAGGGGCAGCATGCAAATACTTTTTTATATAATGATTAAAATAAATAAAAAACCTGAATCTCCACCCTACGTTGGATAATGTTGTCAAACATCAAAGAGCATCTGCCTCTCCCCATCTAACTTTCACCTGCACTTGTTTCTCATTCTCATTGTTATGTGGATAATAAATCTGGACTTTATCAGCATGTGAGTTAATTATTTTATACTGTTCTCCAGTATGAATGGAGTGGTTCCAGAAACAGCACCAAGCCCGGTACCTCCTGCCAGAAAAGTCCACTGCCATTACTCGTAGTGGACAGAAATGGAAGTGTGGGCACAACGGTACCTGCAGGGTTTCACCCCCCACATCTCAGACTTGGATTTGCTGAGTACTGATGGCAGAAGGTCCCCTGAGCAGTGAGGGGCACCCTGGGGTTCCTCTATGTTTCAGGTGGTCTTGGGCAGCGCCATGCAAACCCACCGCTCAGGGCTTTCCTTACCTTTCTTACCTGGGCAGAAAAACAGAGAAGCCCTCATTTCTCCTCAGATGACCAACTCGCTATTGAAAATCTGCTGCATTCCCTCTTCTCAACACCCTTTTTCTCCCTCCTGTGCTACAGACCCGCAGCCCCATTTGCATTTGTACTTTTCAGCCACGTAACGAAGAGCAGAAGGGCTGCTGTGATGGACAGAACTAGTCCAGCTCTTGCTGGATTTTGATGAAAGGCAATTTGATTTCCACAGCCAAGTTATTTAATGAGCCTCTAAAATTACAGCCACAAATTATGCGCATACAAAACTATGCATTTGTGCACTGAAGAGGCAAGATTTCCAAAACAGGAAGCCATTGGTCTGCATGAAAAGAGAAACCCTGCCTGCATAGCTGGTTCCCCATATCAATGCATATAATTATCCAGTCTGCCCAGCTAACACAGCGGACTGAATGCACAATGGCTCCGTAGGTCCCTACCTAGCCATTTTCCCATTATAGATGTCTCCTGCTGTGTTTATACACCCATTTGCTGCAACTGTGTGCGCAAATTTACGTCTGGAGCAAGGAGGGACACAGCTCCCACCACGCGAGAAGCGCGTGCGCCATTTGCTGATGTTGAGTAGGGGGGGTAACGTTACCTTAACCCAGTTCCCTCCTCCTTCCACTCTCAGGGATTCAACACCTGCTTAGCCAAGTCTTTGCAAGATGTCTGAGATGTCCGTGAGTCTGCAAAACACCACCAGCTGCTTTTGCGCCCCACGCTGTTGTATGGGAAGAAACGCGTGCGTAAGCCATGCAGTTAAATCGTTCATTCACTTGCTGACACGGCTGCAGCACCGATCACGATGCGCTGCCCGCTCCACCGGCAAGCATCCGCCAAGTCCCAGTTTTGAGGCTGGTCAAGATTCGTTGAGATGCGCTGACAGAGGAATGGGGACCTCTGCTGCAATACGCAAGTCAAGCTGTAGAAAAGGGAGAAGAGGAGAGGTGCTTGTCCCCCCAATTAAATTACTTTCAATAAATAAAACCCATCTTTCACACTTCCTCAGCACTTAACGCAAGTCTGTCATCAAAGAGGGGCTTAATTTCTTCGTGTCTTATCTCTTCATCTACTCGCTTTCTTTTTATTCAGCTCCAGAGGTCTGATTGGACCTTAATTATAACATATCCTTTTTCTCCTCTCAATTTAAGTGGTTTAGAGTCTTATTCTTTTCTTGTCTTTTTTTTTTTTTCCTTCTGAGATTATAACAGAAGCCCACTGAACACTGACCTGTTATTTTAAACCTGTTGGCAACCTCACATCAGATTGTTTTCCAGCATATCTTATGACCCTCCCTTGCTTCATCCTTCAAATCTCCCAACAGAGGACATGAGAGATGCAAGATTTCTCCAAACCAAAGACTCCTGCATGTTTTTTTTCAAATCTCGACTATCCTTCCCTGCTCAGTTGAACCTACTCTCAAAGAGTGATGTTGGAAGAGCTGTCAGGAAGGGCTTTTTTCTAATTCCACAAAGCTCAAGAAACTCTCTAGGAATAGTGGGAAAACTAATCAGTTTTCTGTTCTCAAAGTGGTTTTTACAGCAGAGAAAGGAGGTGCTCAGCTGACAGACCTATGGATGACAGCTGTCTTCTCCAGAGACCATAGGAAGCATGACGAGTACTGCAGAGCAGCATATATTATCCTTATACAGTGCTGTCTCCAGCACACTTGCTCCAGTTCAGTTTCCAGAAACTCCAGAGCTCTGAGCTGCGAGTTTCTCTTTTAACTCTTGCAAAACCCTCTGCCGCTCTGTGGGCACAGTGAGCAGCTGGAAGCTGACTAATCCACCCTTTCTTGTTTTGTTTTGTTTTGTTTTGTTTTGTTTTGTTTTCTGATTTTCTCTTTCTTGAAGCAAGATCCTTTTATTGCCAGTTCCTCTTAAAATGAGCACAATCTCGACCTTTGCTTTTAGGGACTCACACAGCCACCGTCGGTGTGCAAAAGCCGTCAGCATTAAAGTGATCTCAATGCACAGTCAGCCGTGGTATGAATTTATTTTTATTCCCTTTTGAGACAAAATGCACGTCTTTGTTTTTCATCACGTATTCCCTAATCCAACCTAAGATGCTATTTAAGCACCTTTTTTTTTTTTTTTTTTTTATCTTGAATAAGTTCTTTGTACAACCTGACCATTTGCCTAGCTGTTATAGAATCAAAATTCCTCGGAATACAGCGACAACTCCCAAACCTGGAGCTCCTGGGAGAGCAAAAGAGCTTCAGAAATAAGAAGAGCTTCCTGTGCAGCAGGAAATGCCAACACGCACCTCCCTGGGCAGAGCATTATTGGCCGACCGACCTGAGAAGGAAGGAACAGCGAGGCTAGAACGGCTGACCGTGCCATTTCCTAAACTTAGCAACATAGGAAAATCAGAAAGGGGCAGCCTCAGAATGAAGGCAAGAATTTTCAGCGCAGCTATAATGTCAGCGGTTAATATACGGGACTGTGAAAGCTGGCAAGTCACTGAAAGGTTAGGCAGAAACCTAGATGCTTTCCAACAAAAAAAAAAAGAAAAAAGAAAAAAAGGAAAAGACTGCAAAAAGGTCAGGGCAGAGTATGGAAAGATTTCATCACCAGAAAAGAGATTTGAGAATTCGTCCCATTCCAGCTCTTTTCTGGACATCTAAATATTTTGGGGGCACGCACACTGGACGACACACAATTCCCACAGCAAGCGCTGAAAACCCACTGGTAAAGCTGGAGCAAGCTGCCAGATAAAAAGCAAACCCTCTCGTTCCGCGGGAAGGGAAAGTAGGACCCTACAGCAGGAGGGGGACTTGAGCTACAATGCGGTGCTGGGGAGCAAGCGTCGGCCAAAGGCTGCATGGTCAGGGCGGCTCCAGCAGCGGAGGCAGGAGGGAGAGCATCTTCGTGGAGGCAATTTTTAACAGCCAGCTCAGGAACCAGCTGCGATTGCAGCACTCGGCTTCTGCCAAGCTGGACACAACAGCTTGAGCCTTGGAAATGCCCAGCAGCACACCTCCAAGAGAAATCTTTTAAAAAGCCGAAGCAAAGGAAGCAGTGGAGTTGGTTTCAACAGATGGAAACCACCGCAAAGGATGGAGAGAAGTGGAAGGGACAAGTTTCCACCCGGCGTGCCAGCGTTGGCCCAGGGCACATGTAACATAATGTAAAAATAATATGCTTATTAAACGTAATGGACAAGTTGAACCAAATGAGTCAAAGGAAGAAAATCAAAATTAAATGTTTCTATGGCATTAAATTAAAATGACTTGTCGTTATTAGAAAGAAGTTGGAAAACCAAAATTCTACATCTCACCTTTTTGGAAGCTATAAATCTCTCCCAAATTACTGCATTTCATATATAATTTAGACAACATCCCAGTGCAGGTGGAAAATTGCTCCATCAAAAACTTTTGGCCAGCTGCACCCGAAAATTGTTGATATGAGAATGACTATCATTGATTTAAAATGGACTTTCGGTCAGCATGTTACAGAGCAAAAATGTTGCATAAAAATGCACACATCCTACTCTGTTATATTAATTTCAGCAATAACATCCTTTCAAATATTGCTTGCTTGCTTGCCAGGTTCAGTCCATATTTAAAGCCAATTTCAAGGCTATGCTTGAACCCCCCAGTCCTTAGATGTCTTACTGTGCACCTGCGGGAGGGAAAACAGACGCTGTGTAAGTTTTTTCAAAGAATGAGGTTCAGCAAAGTGTGTATGCCACGTGGGATGGTTAGGACCGCAATGGGAAGAAAAAAAAAAGGTAGTTAAGGTACTAGTTAGTAAGTGCCAAATATTTACCACTATGTAATAAGAATGGGAGCGGATTTTATTTTGAAGGATGTCTGAAGCCATACCAAATGTTTCTCTAAATATAGAGAACTCAGAGGTTCAAGTGCTTCAGGATGTATAAAATGTGGATTTTCCTCTCGTATATTTGCTGTTTATAATCCCTGTTTATGGCCGTACCATACAGTGTGGGCTTAGTATGAGAAAGGAAGAAGGTTTCACTTATTTCCAGAAAACTTGCCAGTTCCCAATAACCTTCTATTTCTTTTAACACTGAGCTGGGAAACAATAGCCTCCCATTAACAACAGCACAAAGCAGCTGAAGTTTGAAATAAGCTGATCCTAACGAGTGCTGAAAGATCAGACTTCTCCATGTTTAGTTCACAGCCATGCAATGGTGCTCTAAACCCCCATTCTCAGCTGCTTCCCAGAGACAGTAATTAGCATCTCTGTTGCAAATTGCATCTCCAGAGCACTTGGCACACACGACCTGGGTTAACCCTGAAAACAGCCAAACATGGTTGGCGCTGGAAATATTGAGGTCTTTGTTGAATCAGATCAAGGCCATCACCCGCAGGTCACAAAAAGGTCCCTTTTGCCATTCCTGGAAACTCAAGTGAGAAGGTGGGGAGAAAGGAGATCATCCCTGCACACCTCCTAGCAGGAAAAAAAACCACTGCTCTCCCTTTCTCTTCCCACAAGGATGTTTTCCATCCACATTTGACTGCTGAGGTGATAACTGCTCTTGTTTTCTTCTCCTTTCATATATAATCCTGCTTTCGCTGAACTCAGCGTCACCAGCTTGCCTCTCTCACTTGTCTAAAAGTTAAAAATGTGGACCTATCTCTGAGTACCACCTTGCCAAAGCAGCATTTTCAATGGCTGGAATGGCACCACGGCTCAACCATCAAAACTTTCATCCCGAGTATCTTTATCTTATTCAGGATGCAGCAATTCCAGTTATTGCAGCTCCTGTGATGGAAGAGAACAAGGCTCTGTCGAATTTCAGTTGTGTTGTGTTTTTGTTTCAAAATCCCCAGCCAAGCAGGCAAAGGGGAGGGGGGGGGGGAGTGCTGGGGGTTGGCCCCAGACACAGAGGAGAAGGGGGGGGGGGGGGGAATGATGTGGGATTTCGGTACATACAAAACATCTGAAACCAACATTTTTGGAACGTCTTGATTGCAAATAAAGAAAGAGGTGATTTGAGATTTTCATATTTGCTTGTGTCTTTGAGGATGTTTTCGGTCTTTCATCCCGTTTTGAAGGCGTGTCACCTAATTATGACTCTTTCATCCCTCTATTCCCTAGTTAGAACATGCCAATCCCTTTTACGGCAATTGATTATGACTTGGAGGTTTCCACATTCCACCCAGTTCAGAGAGCTGGGATATTTGTGAATACCTGAATAAACTCCTTTAATCCAAAAACAAACTCCACCTGAAAGCGGCGGTATGAAAAGGCCATTCATACGGTGTTTTCAAACTTACTGGTTCATGGTTTCTTTGGATTTGACCCGACTTCCTGTACTAATGGTCTCTGAATGCATTCCCAATTGTGGCTTATTGGTCTATAAGGTACCCAGCATTTACGGGGAAGAGGAAAAGGAGTTACACAGCAACTGCTTACACAGAAAACTCTGCCTGAAAGAGCAAAAAATGGACCTGAAGTTAAAAGGAAACATAAAGTGTACAAATGGCCGGCCCCTTCTGCTAAATTTTTTTAAACAGATATTCCCTTGATGCTGCTTCTTTAAAAAGATCTTGGCTTCTCGCTGATGAAAAATACCTTTAAAATTACCGCTACAATTGTCATTCCCCAGTGTGATAACTGACACTTTGCTGATTAAGGTAGGACCGTGTTTAAGTAATCTGGTAACATAAGTGCAAATGTGTCGATGATCTCACGGAGCGGAGAGAGACCGCAGAGGGAGATCTCTGCGCCCGATAGCTGGGGGACACAGCAAGACCGCTGAAATCACCGGCATCTCGGCTACTGCCAAGATCACGACCAACAAAAGGAGATTAAAGTTCACAAACACACATAATCACCTACAAGTAATGGTTTTGGAGGCTGTGAAAGGATTTAGAGCAGTACCCTTACACATTTGCCCTTTTCTTATACATTTTCTTCTGTATCCTCTACAGACCACTGCCAGAAACAGGACTCTGCTCCAGATGCTGTGTTTGGACCTGGTATGATCAGATAGTTCAATTTGGGGTCAAATGTTTCATCAACCGGTGAAGGTGAGTCCACCTAAACAAACCTTCTCAGCCTCATGAGTTCCTACAAAAGTCAATTAAAGCTACTCAAGGGTGTTCACCTTTTTTGGAAAGCAGGCCAATTCCAGTTAGAAAGTGGCAGATGGGTTTTGGTGATTAAATATAGGTTCCTACCTTTAAAAAAATGGGCCCTGAATTGCAGAAACATGTTAATCAAAGCGCTCCAACCCCCATGAGTGAGGTGGGAGATGCCTTCCTTTTGCAGCAGTCCTGCTGTCCCCACCCAAAACTCTTCCCACTATTAAGACCGTAACATTGAGGCTCAGCAAACCACATTCATGACGATGGACTTGCACCCAAGAGCCCTTTTCAAAAGTTAGTTGCTCCTTTTTTAAAACTTCTTCTTAATTATTGCATTTACCGCCTCATAAAATTTTACCGGAGAATGTGAGAACATAAGACCCACAGGTAGGTGCTTGTGTTTGAATTTCCATTATTTGGTGGTCTGAACCGATTTATCTGTCCGCGAGCACACGGGGCCTTGATTTCAGTATCCTGTGAAAGGCAGGATCTAATGAGGCAGAGGAAAGAAGTGACAGATTTTGGCTTCCTGCAGCCCATCCTCAGAGATGGAAACTCCCGGTGTTGACTGACCGGCTTGGCTGAGTGATAAGCCAAAATGGGTTTGGGCACCGGGCCAAGATGGGGACTGTTCCTCCTCCAGGATAAGATTAACGAGTTTCGGGAGAGGGGCAGAGATTCAGGGGACTCGTCTTACATCTGATTCCCCCCCCTCGCCGTGGTGGCATTTGTCTCGCTGGTGCGGGGTCTTTGTGTTGCTCACTTGGTTGCCATCTGACTCTGGATTGCTCAAGATGTGCCAAAAAAGCCCGTTCCCTGGAAAACAGACATTCCAGCTTGGAGAATCTGGCAGTTCTCCTTCACATACAATATCCTTGGTAAAGGAGATTTTTTTGGAATCCATAGCTAACGCTGCTTGCTGGTAGTGGCTGTTTGCCTACAAAATAAACAGGACCAGAATATGCCTCATTACAGTCACACAGTGGGTTTTATTTTTCTCTGACATTTCAGGAGGTGGTGCAGAAAATGAGACTCTCTCCAGAGTGATTCACGCGGTGGCCAAAGAGGTCTCTGTGGCTGACAGTAAACCGTGTGACCTGCCCATTTCCCAGTAAGGATCCAGAGCCCGGCGCCAGCACGGGACAACGGGGATAGAGGGAGCGGGGAGGGAAGGCTCTTGGAGAGAGAATTGGTTTGGAAATGTCTCTGGGGTGAATTTTGAACGAAAAAAAAAAAAAAGAGGAAATGAAGGCAAAGTTTAAAAAACACCAAAACAACTAAACCTCCTCAAACTGAAGTCAATCTTTGATTCCTTCTCTGAAATGACATCACCGCATACCCAGTGCAGCCACAAAGCATGACAGCCGTCATGGGCCTGCCTTGGGAAGGATATATCACTTCCCTTTGAGAAATATGGAAGGTATTGTCTGTAATCGCAGCCTGCCCCAGGCCGGGCAGGGGGGCTGGTTTTTGCAATGAGATCCTTCTGCAGCCTTTTTTGTTTTTTCCCTTAGTCTTTCACACAAATTAGACAACTCCCGGAGGCTGGAACACTCTCCGCAGTGGCTGTGTGCATCCACAGGCATTAAGCAAGGAGGTCAGGAAGGGATGGAGTTGGATGAAGAAGCCTGATTCATGCGGATGTGGCTGCTGCAGCCCTGAGGTGACTGACGGCTGCAATGTCCCCTGGTGCCTGTGGTTGCTGGTGGCATTCACTGCTGAATGCCTTCACGCTTAACCCCATGTCTGCCAAGCTGTAGCTACCTTCTGTTCTCCTTCCCTTCCTCAGTGATGAACTGGGAGAAGCACAAAGGTCTTGTTCCGTGGAAGATATGGATACAGGACAAGGCAGCAGTGCTTCATTGGGTGCAAGTAGATACATAGGGATTGTATTTCCAGGAAACATCTTTTCTTGATGTCAAAGCAGGTCATCACAGAGAACCAAGAAACTAAAGCCCCAGGAGCAGAAGATGACTTTGGTCTGGTTTTTGATGCGATGCATATTGTGGGCAGCAGGAGTTGTACTGTCTGTGACTGAAAGGAGAGAAAAGGAGATTGAGGTTCCCCAGAGACTTGCTTTTGGATGGTCAAATGGCCTACAAGAGCACGCATGCATCTGCCCTTCAATAGTCAAAGCTGGGTCAGGAGGAGTTCATTCCCAAGGGAGAGAGATCAGGGCTCCACAAACTGCAGTCTGGCAAAAAGATGGACAAATGCCATAGGAATCCAAAAGATGTATTATTAAGATATGTGTAGCTCGTATTTCATTCTTCCGAATGTCTAGCTACATTAATGAAACCCATGTTTCATTGTTTCAGAGATTTTTAAGGCCAAAGGGACCATTAGAGCATCTGGTTTGACCTGGGTAACATGGGCCAGAGAATTTCATCCACAGAGACAAATAATGTGTATTTGATTAAGTTCAGTTAACACAATGTTTCACCAAAACAATAGAAATGGATGCACTTTCATAATCCATATTTTTAGGAAAGATCTTACAATTTACGTTTTCCCTTTGGGAATAGGAGCTCAGCCTTTATTGTTCTTCTAAATGGCAATGTTGCCCACAGTGGTGGCCAGGCCACACTCCCACCGAGGGGGAGGACAGGGAACGGAAGCCACGGCCACATCACAGGGGACCACGCACCATCGTATGCCGTGCCAGCGGGGCTGAAGTCCTCTGAGCCCGCCCGTGTCAAGCCTGTGGGTCTGGTGGGGTCTGCCCGGCCACACCTTGAGCTGTGGAGCGAATCTGACTAGGGAGATCCTCTCTCCCACTCCCAAAAACCGCTCAAATGAGCAGTGCTTAGACTGAACACAAGCTGAGGATGCTTCTGCAATTTGCCTTGATGATGATGATGATGGTTATTATTAATAATAATAATAATAATAGTAATAATAGTAATAATAATAATAATTTTTTTAAATAAGGAGTGGAAGATACTCAGACGTTCTGGCCATGAGCAGGGAAAGAAGCTTTGAAATAAAATATCATTATCATGGCTGCGTATTTCAGCTGGCACCAGATGAAGACTGTTGCAATAAGCGCTGCACAAGGAATTGCTGGAAAATACCATGAACAAATGGCAGGAGAAGACTGACTAGCGGTGAGAAAACCAAAATATCTTTGCAACCACTGGAAATTATTGAAGTTTTGACAACATTCTTCATGGCATCCCTCTCCTCTTTCATCAGCTGTGGAAGTGATCAGCATTTTTTCTCATTCAAATTTTGGCAAAAGGCTGCCTTTTGCATCCCACAAAAGAATATCCCGTGTTCTTATTTCCTTTTCCCAAATTATTGAGTGACAAACGGAAGCACAAGGAGACTTTCCCAAGGTCACACAGGAAGCCTAAGGAAGGGGCCAGGAATCAAAACCTGAATTTCTGTGTCTATCATTACAATCAATAGAGAAAATTATAACAAACACTTTTATTTGCTATAGGATCTACAATGCACATTCCTTAGCCTAAATAATGCACATTTCAGACTGGGGATGATTATGAAATTAGGAAGAGCTGCAGCTAGCTATGAAAGTTTCCCAACTACTGCCAATGCTTGTGCAGTACTTTAAACTGTTTAAATGAGAGGGAAAAAGTTTGTCACAGACTACAATCACTGCCACTTTGCATTTTTCTGATGAAACCCATGCAAATGCTTATGATCCTGAAAGAGAGCTATCTGCCGACATCATTTTTCAGGAGTTTTTCCATTTCCAAACTGGTACAGCTTATTTGACCGGAGCCTTTTGGTAAGAGTTGTTCAAGATGTTCATAACACATAGTGGAAAACACTGACTCTACTGTCTTTCCTCCTTTCTTTTTTAAGACTTCTTTTTTATTTTTTTTTCATCTTGTGGTCCACATTACTCATGGACTGCAAATGATTCCCAAGAAAGCCACAATCAGTGGATTCTCCATCTGTCTGTAAAAACAAGACTGGATCCGACCTGCCGTGAGGTCATCGTTCGCAGCCCGTTTTTGGCTGGAACCGAGCCGTGATGCCGATTCACACGCGCACGGCCACCCCTCACGAGGTTTGTGTTGCAGAGGATCAGCAGTGCTCCCACGGTCACTGCCCACCGCTCGGGCAGCAGGACTTCTTCGACCACCCTGCTATCTCCCACGCCGGCGGGGCTACATGGGGATTATGCTTTTAAGACAACATGGGGTACAACATAACGAGAGCGAAGCAGGGGACTAATTAGTGGCAGGCTGGCGAGTGCCACAGCGGCATCGCGGGGGATCAGCACCTCTCATGGTGCTGAGCTGCTGAGATGTGGCAGAGACAGGGCGACGGAAAAGGCTCCTCAGACAACCGTGGGCAAAGCGCTGTTGCAGCCCAGGATTATCTGGTTTCCAGTCTGAAACGTTGTGACCTCAGCTCCATTCCCTGCAGACTTAACCCAGCAACGCTAATTTAGCACCAGCATCCCGGTTGGCAAAGTCAGCAGGGAGACCATGAACTAAAGCTCTCCTCCTCCCGTCGGTCCTCCTCAGTGGAGATCTGAGTCACACGGAGGGCTGGGAGACGGGTGGAGGAGGCAGGGCAAGGTGTCACTGGAAACAATCATGGTTTGTGCTACCTGCCCCTGGATACAGTGGGACTTTGTTCTTCCACCAGCTTGCACCAACGCGGGAGTTCCTCCTCCGCGAAGCACATGCATCCCAGTTGCCAAACAGTAGACTGAAGAAATTAGCCTTTACCACCAGAAGGGCCTTGAGAGGTGGCAGGTTTTAGCTGTTCATAATCACATTAGAAGGGGGAATTAATTTTAAGTTATCACAAAAGGTGACAGAGTTGTCTTGCTTATGAACTGCCGCTGATTCTGTGTGTACCGATCTGTCGAGGAGAAAAGAGCCAGAAGCCTTTATTGGCTTCGCTATGCCTAGCGAAAGTGTCTGCCCTTTTCCAGAAGATAAGTTCAGCCTTGTTTATTTTCATTTTAGCGATTCAGAAACCTCCGCTATGTGCCGTACCAGACAATATCGCTGTGCCTTTAAAAAGGAAAGGAAGTGTGGTCCTGGCAAACGTAACTGGAGCAATAAAATATAAATCTTTGTAATTGTTGTGGAGACAGAAAGCAAAACAAACTGTACTTAAGTACATTGTAAGAAAATGTCAGAGATTTGAGGGAATGGTCATTAGCATACAAAATCATTTATCTCCCATGAGTAAGTGAGTTGGATGGAGACCAACCCATTTAATTTTCAGTATTTTTCCTTTTGGGATTTCTTGGAATGTCAAAACTACTATTTTTTCCTCCAGAAAAGAAGATTGACTTCAAGGCTGATGTTCAGATACCGCAGAAACAAGTTGAACACAGTGTCAGCTCCCCCAGTGTCCCCCCGCACACGTGCATAGGCGAGTGCCAGGCTATGGGTGCGGACACCCGTGTGCCCAAAGCTCTTGTGCAGATGCTCCACCTGCGGTGTTAAACCCCACACAATGTTCACGTGTGCTGCCTGGCATTGACATCCAGCTCCCGAGATGACTCGCAGACTCCTGTATCATCACCCGTGAAGGTGTCGGCAGGATGTTAAATTCGCTCAAATGAAAATTACTGTTTCCTGTAGGTCTGCAATTCCCAGGGCTGCTGCATAAAACCATCCCAAGGGTAGCAGGATCCTTCTAGCGTCACCTCAAACCACTCACAGTTTAACTGGTCCCACTGGTCCCTTCCCTGCCGGCAAGCTTGCCTGAAATCCACTTTCACAGACAGCCACTTCTTCACCTTGCCGGCCTCTGTGTCACCCTGCCAACATCATATTCCTTTCTTTATTTAAAAGATGAATTATGGAGGGAGAAGGCTATTGGGAAAAACATGATGCCACCCAGCAGGCATCAGGTGATGGGTGAGGTGAGACGTCTCAGCAACCCTTTGCCCCCCCCCAAGATGTTCCCTCTCCCAGGAGAGCCTAGGGGCAGGGATGGGTTGAACCTGATGGGGAACCCTACGCCACGGCTCTTGGTTACACAGCTGCCGAGCTGAAATGCATGAAGTTATCTGAGACAGTTATGGAAACATTTGGGTACCCTGAACTTCTCCCTGCTGGATTCTTGTCCCAGATGGGGAGAAAATGAAGTTCAGATCTTCTGGGATTAATATAATCAGAGAATCTGAGAGAAAAATTCGTGAGTCGTTTTCCTCCTTTCTTTGATGAGAGGGGTGTCTCCAAGGTTAATGAACTGCATCCCTCACAGTAGGCAAAATGATATCACACGTGTTTCAGAGCAGAGCAAGCTTGGAGGTACCATGGAAAAGGTTTATTCTTTTAATTATAGAACAGGAAAATCATGTTTCAGCTCCCTAGTAAGACTGTTTCTAGCAAGAAAGTCCTGAACAGTTCCAAATGCAAATATCTTGCCTTTTTTTTTTTTTTTTTTTTTAAATAAGGTGGTCAAAAGGTCTAAGGGGAAGCAGGGATTTTGGAAGTATGCACAAAGTCAACAGTGCAGTTAGCAATGGGATAGTAAGATTTCACAGCTCCGCTTTGATCAGTATTTCAGAAAAGTGAAGCCATAGTACTGAACGTCCTCTGAACTGAAACCAAGGCAGGCTTTGTCTTTTATCTCAAATATCAGCTAAGAAAATTAGAATGATATGAAAATGCTGAACTCATTACATTTTATTCGCGGTTTTGCAAAACTGCTCCAGTAACGCATATGGTTTCTTAATGAAGGTAAAAATTTCTGGGACACTAAATGCTTTGTAGGGTCTATGCGTGAGCCAAAGAAGTCATCATCTCCCCAAAATTCTTTACAATTTGAAGCTGCAGTCACTTATTAGCTGTCCTTGATTTTTGGAGCACACTGGTGGTTTCACTTTCTTTTCAGAAGACACTTTGAGAGTTCTAACCACCAAAAAGTCATGTAGGAAGGGAATGACTGATTTTGCTTTTCAGCCTGATTAATTATTTTCTCCTTCCTTTCCTGTTATTTAGTCCTTCTTCTTTATTTTTCTTCAGTACAAAAGTCCTTACCATGTCTGTTTGAACTAATATGGAAGCAAAAGCAAAATGCCCGTCCATAATTTAAAGCAGATGCAACTTCACCATCCAAAGCTTGGGCTGTACCTGGAGGTTGTGCTGTGGACCTCTCTTTGGAAAATAATTACTGATGGATTTGGTGACATCTGTGGCTTTGGTGAATTCAGTGGATTTGGATCGGGCCTATAGTTGTATAAGAGACATAATTTTCTTCCTCAACACCAAAATGATGTCCACCACCTGCGTTTTCATGCCTAAGTGGACAAAGCCTTAGGTGAAAGAGAACCTGAGCAAGCAAACCAAGCATGAAGTTAAGAGCTTTTGCTAACACTTTTCTACCTATTATCTTTTTTTCTAAAGCACTTTCTTCCTCTAGAAAGAGTCGTTATTAATAAATAATTAATGAGAGCTCAGAAATGTTCTTTGCTTTCCCCTTATTCTTGTCAGCGTGGGATTTCAGACAACCAAAACTCTTACCGAGCATCTTCTTATCCAAATGCCCGCAGAACCACAAGTGGCACAAAGTCAAATGATAAACCCCATCCTCACCTTACACGAGAGGACCTCAGCCTGCACCACGGCACTGGTCCTGATCCAAACCTCTGAGATGTAACGAGAGATCGGACAGAGCTGGAGGTCAGGGCCTATTTGTGTAATTATCCCGTGTCTGTTGTTCTTAGCAAAACCACAAGACCTCACTAAAGCAGCCTCACCCAGGATGCTTCTAGCCTACGGGGGTAACACAACAGAGCGAAGAGTTGCATTAAATGTTGTTTTCTTTAAAGCAAGCAGAGTCTTTTAAATCTTGTCTGAATTTCAGGCTCAGCATCGTGGGGTTTTTTTGCCCACAGTGGGCGAAAACAATGCAAAACATGAGTGACAAAACCAAAACCGCTCTGAGGGCAGAAGTTCAGCCTGTCTGTGGGGAGGGGGTGCAGGCGGTCGGGAAGGTCAGAGCCCTCTCCAGCAACGGCGCAGGCAAAGTTAAGGAAAGCATGTGCTCCTTGCCAGTCTTCGGTTTCTAACTTTTAAATTTTATCAATGCCTCTGCACATCAGTACCGTTCTAAACAATTACCGAGCGCACTGTGGAAAATAAGGAGTGAAGTGGAGGCAAACCGAATGAGGAGCTCTTCTTCTGCGTGACAGCGGAGAAACAAGGGAAATGGTGCTGTGAGTGGGGTGGGATGGCCATGCTGAAGACCTGTGGTGGGTCTGGAGCAGGAGTTAAGCTTCGTGCATTGCAAACTTTCCCTTGCCAGCAGTGCTACCATCACCTTTGGGTTCCAGGGCTGCTCCGCTCTCACAAGCAACCACTTTGTTTTGGTCCTTTGGACTTCTCCAGAGCAAACATCCGCGGGATGAGGATTTCTACATTACCTCAGCATATTTTCAGGGAAATAAAATCCTATGCTCTGAAATGCAGATATTCACACCAGAAATGCCCCACATGGATCCAGTTGAGGAACATAAACAGCTCCACTGCACTTATCTGTCTGCAATCAGGACACTCAGCAAAATACCTGAAGAAGCATTTAGCAGATAAGTTTGCTCAAATGCACTTTGAGAGCACAGTAATTGGCCTGGCAATAATCCTGAGGAGAAAAGGAGGTTAAAACTAATTGTCCTCTCCTCTGTTGGAAGTTGTCCTCTGGTGTTTTGCTAAGATGCACCGCATGGAGAGGAGCAGAAGGAAGAAGGGTGGTACAGGACAGGGCAGCAGCAATTTAAGCAGCTGCTTTGCCCTGTGCTTGCCAGCACTGTTCTCAGATGCAACCTCATGTCCTGATCTTCCCTTCGACAGTACCTTACCCAGTTCTCCCGATCGAAGTGAGCTGTGGTTGCTCTCAAAATTTGCCCATGTCTTCCCTAGCATGGCTTTCTCCAAGAGTTCCTAACTGACTTAAGGTCTTACTTCTAACTCCAAAACAAATCCTGGGGGGCTCCAGGGGGGTTGTTCCAGCATGTCCCTGCACACGGGGTATGACCGACAAACCAAGGAACAAAAAACACATACGTGTTTATTTTGGGATGCTCCAGTCGCTGGTGACTAACCTCGCTAAGCCTTTGGCTCCAGGATGCGGCTTCGCTCCAGTTTGCTTTTTGCAAGCTGGCAGGTGATGCCGCACCACCGCAACCCCCTTTCCTACTCCAGGAGCTTTTTTGTGCTGAGACACGCCACCACCCCAGTGGTTGGATGCTTGGTCAGCGTGGAAAGCCAGCTGTTCCCAGCCCTCAGCAGCGCCTTGGTGGCTCCACGTCCTGCCAAGGCACCAGCTCCACACTGTGCGTTTCCAGATGCATTTCGGGACATGAAGCTTCTGGGACACCTTTGCCTGCGCTTCTTATTTATGAGCTTCCTGCTATATTTAAGGATTATTTCTCCTCTTCACCTTCCTGATGTAACATAGGGGTATTATCAGCTAGAATGAGGCTTTACAGCGCAAGACCCCTGACCACACATGAAAGCTTTATGAAGTTCCCCCCTTTTTTTAACAAATTCACTGATTACAGACCCATAAAATTAGTTTCTTATTCCTTCTCCTCCTTCCACAGCCTCCTCCAGTTTCTAGCTCAGGGATGCCACAGGAAGGCCACAGGAACAGCAGCCCACCCGCTCTGCTCCCCATGAACCCACTTGAGTTTTCACCCCTGAAGACAAGGGCATCCAGTAGTCCCCAAGCTGACCCCTGCAACTGCCCTTGTCACAGAGGTGCTATAGACTGAGGCAACCTGAAGCCTCCACAAATGTCTGACTATGGGGAGAAATAAGGAATTTTACTGGTTTAAAAAAAGCTTTATTTGTGGGCGGCGGTGGGAACTGAAGCAAGGGTGCTGGAAGGTCACCCATAAAAGTGCTTCTCTTTTCATTCAGAAACAACTGGAACCTTCCTCTGCACTGGAGGATTTTTATGATAATGAATGATGCTCCAGTGTATTTAAACAACTTTTGCTTCTTTCTTTTTAATCATATGGGGTTTATAAGAACGTCTCCATATTCAGAGAATTCTCTTTAAACCTTGTTGCCCATACATTTTCCATTGCAGGTGTTCTGGGATGACCGAGCTCTTTTGTCAAGAGCTTCTCCACAATGGAAAATTTATTAATACTAATTAACTACACACCAAATTATGATCCAGCACTTGGATCCAACTCACCCCAAACTTCATTTTCCCACTCTGCTGTACAAAAGTACTCCATTTCTGCCTCTCCAGTGGCACAGAAGTGCTGACTTAGCAAAGCCTGTAAGCAGATGCAAAAGCTAACAATAAGCTGAAATCTTCCTAATTTCAATGAAACCACTCTCAGGTTTACAGTTAAGCATATGCTTAGAGTCTTTACTGCACTGTTGCCTACATATAGAAAATAAAGCCAATAATAGGTTTCTTTTCCTTTGGCTTCTGTGGTCTTTGCATCATCACAATGTGGTGACAATTTTTTCCTCTGTAGCATCATGGTGGTACATACTTGTTAAAAAACAGTTTTGTATCAGGAGGGATGTGCCTTACTGCAGAAGCTGAAATGGTGATAATCAGAGTGTATCAAATGGAGCCCCTCTGTTATCCATCGCCTTGGAGCATGGAGAGGTGGTTGGCCAAGGGAAAAAAAAAAACTCACAAAAGTTTCTCTCATGAGAAATACCATTCCCAGTGCCAGGACTGCACAGATCTCTCTTCTTCTTCTCCCACTAAAGATATTTTTATTTTTTAAAAATGGAAAGAAAAGCAACCCTCCAACCACTACGAGATATTGATGTACATTCATTTAGGTGCATTTTTACCTGAGCGCAGGAGAATGTCCTTTTGCCAGAAAGCTACTGTGCTTCTTAACTTTGGCTGGTGCCCCACCCTCAGCAGGTAAGCTCTCGATGAGATCAGTGGTCACTAAGGAACTGTGTCATTTATCCAAATGTTAGTAAAATTGTGCATTACTGTGCTCCTCTCCGGTGCAAATCCATGTGTTTGTTCCCCATTCACAAGAGCCTCTTTTTTTTCTCTAGTTCAAACTCACTCTTGAAAATTTACTTCGCTGTAATCAGTTTTGGTAGGAAAAAAAAAAAAAGGGAGGGAAAGAAAGGAGAAAGAAGAGGGGAGAAATTCCCATACAATAAAAACTCCATGACAGCAGAATCCAGATAAACAAATAATAAAATAAAAAAAACCCCTCCTTTAATTTTAGTTAGGTGCCACGGCTTTTCTGGCTTGGCTAAATTAGCTGAGAGTGAGAGTCCCCATGCAGTCCCATCCCTGTTCCAGCCCATACAAACAGAGGAAGTGGTTTCCTGGGAACAAAACCCACGTGAAAGTTTTGCTGATTACTTTGCTTTACTTCCTGTCATTTCCTCCTTTCTTCACATTTCACATGTAAACCCGCCGGCGGGACAGAGCACCTGGTACCCAGGTCAGATTTATCTCATCCGAAAGAAGAGGCGCACAACTCATCATCCATGCTGAGCAAACCAAGGCCCACCATGGCTCAGTTCAATGCCTCCTAAAATGGCAGAGCGTTGTTACAGGTTTCTTTTGGATGAGCTCCATCAGAGTGATTACTGGTGGGCAGAAGAGGTAAAAGGGCTTTCTCCCCTCCATTAGCTCGGATATGCATCTTTGTCATGATGCCATGGCCATATGGCCCTCAGGTCATATAGATGCTGTGTCTGCCCCAACTTAAAGTGATGCTGTTGCCATGTTTATTTTCATTTAAGAATTAAAAGGTAGATATCTCAAGTTCAAAGTGGTTGAATTTAAAAACACCTTTGGAGGAAGGAAGTATCTACGGTGCTCAGGTCATTTCTGTGGTCTCACCCGGCTTCAAGGAAGGACCATACAGGTCCAAGGGATGATGCCACATTATCAGTCTTCTGACCTACCCAATTCTTGCTGTGTAATAACGTATATTTTAGACTGTAGAAGGATTAAAGCCTACTTTCCTCCAGAAACATATTTCCCAAGGCTTGGCAAAGATTAAAAGACTTCAATGAGTTAAAGCAGCCTTCACTGGGGTCAGGACTGCATCCAGAATATTGACTGGACTGTCTCTTGAATGTGACATGAACCACGCAGAGCAGGGACATGCCTGTTTTTTGAGGAATAGTGCTTAAGTACATAGTCTTTAGGGAGCCACAGGACATTTAATGGAGCAATGAAGACAGCGTAATAAGGTTGGACAAGGTAACCAGGGAGCTCATGGTCAAAAAGGTTCTGTTTCCAAATCAAAGCAAAAATGCCTTTCATTATAAAAAATGAGATATTTTCTCGTTTTGTTAATTACTATATGTTAAACTGTTGAAAGTCTACATTTTGCAGAACTATGAAGAACAACATAAGGAAAGGTACTCTGCTGAACACCTCAAATGTTAATAAACTGCAGGTCTTACAATGGTTTATGTCTTGAAAATTAAGCCTTTAACATGTGTTTGAAGATTCAAACTTCAGCTGTTTCAGTTAATTAGAAAGCTTAAAAAATGCAGCTTAATGAATTCAGTGCTTGTTTATGTTAAACTGTCAAGGAGTTAAGCAATGAAAAAGTGTGATTTGGGGAACATCTGATTGCAGCCCATGTGGAATTCCATATGTCAGAGAAGCTGGAAAGCATTTTATTGAACCATTGTCTAGAATGTGAATTAATTTCCTACTACTTCATAAAAGACTTCTTGGTAGGGTTGACAAAGGATTTATCATAATTATTGCTCTGGCCTGGATCATGATTATAAATGATACATGTGTGTATTTTGCTTATAAAATTCCCAATTTGCAATTAAAACAACCTGCAATTTTCTTTTTCCCTGCTTTCTTGTCAGCAGCTGATCTGAAAATCTACCATTTGTTTTCAAAATTAATACCTGTCAAACATTTCTTTCACTTTACAGTGCCAGGAAAAGTGAAAAATAAGAAATGTTTGAAAGATTTTAACAGAAGAGGATTGGTACCAAGCTGGTAGAGAATAATGATGCTTCATATTCGTTAGGACAAAAGCTGCAACCACTTTTCTGTGTGTAGCTGTTTCATTGCCCGAGAGCCAAATCAAACACCCTTAATTACGTCAAGAACTAGCAGTTTGTTTGATTTTAATGAAATCACTTCTGAGGTTCTCGAACTTGGTTTTTCTCTAAATTATCACTGAAAGTGTTTGCATGATTTTTGTTGCAGGTGTGGATGTCATATGCGTGAAAGGGATGTGTTAAATTAATAGGATTTAATGTACTCCTCCAGGCAGTGTTTGGATGTGTTTCTGGGCAAGGACCAGAAGCAGCATGGCAGGACTTACCTGGTCAATATGTCTTAGTTGATGACTATTGAGTAGTCATGCAGCATCAGGTGGAAATAACATGGCCATATTAGGACCGGAGTAGGTGAGCGCAATCTGCTGTCCTCGCATGGTGTCCCATGGGAAGCACTGAACACCAGCAGACCAAAAGCCAACTTGGGTTGCCTTTCAGGTGAATTGAGGATGCAACAAGAGGGATAAGACGGGTCTCAAACATGCCTTGGGTCTTATTCGGTTCATCACCCTTAGCAGAAATTTGGCATTTATACAGCTGGGCCTGGAAATAAAGGGTCTCAGCCCAGGACAAAATATGTCCTCCGAGACTCTTATTTCAGATGTGCAGATGATCCTTCAACCCATAACACTGAGTGCTCCAATAATAAACATATACTACGGTAATTCAATCTGGGCGCCTTGAGTCCTCTGTCTTTCCTCCTCTTTATTGCCTGGGAGATTTCTTCTACATCCCACTTGACCCAGTCCCTTAGGATGCACTAGAGCCTGGGTGAGGAGCTGACTGATTTCAGATGGATCAGATCGATGTCCTCGGCTTTACAATGTTGCTGTTATTATTAAATCAACTTATCTCGTAAATGTGGAAAACACTGGTTGAAGAGAATACTCCGAGTCCGTTGAAATACTTACTGATGGTAAAAGAGGATACCTGAGTGGGACTGAAAGGAAAGTTTCGATAAAATGTAACCCACACTAGCTTTTTGAACACCAAAAAAATCCATTTAAGGTAATCTTTTCATTTTCTTAACTGTGTATCATAGCTTTAAGTCTTTCAAATCTATTTTTTCCTCTTTGATACCATCTCTAAGTTTGCAACTAGAACCACAGCCATCCTGGACTCCTTGACTGCTGCAAGAATAAAGAATTCTGCAGCCACAGTCAAGCCTAAAAGTCACTTGTGTCACTTGCGGTTTGTATAAACCCATGGTCCACTCTCTTGGAAATCATGTCTTAAATGCTGTTGCAAACACCAGTGGTACCAGATATTCCCAAAGTCAATAGATGGTCCATTAAATATAGTAACTGCCTATGCAAAAGCTTTTTCCCCTCCCAGTAAATCAAGCTCCCATTTTCCATTCACAAAATTTGTGTGACTGTGTGTTGGTTTTGAAGTTGACTGTTTTGGATGGTGTTCAGACATCAATACATTTTTATCACAGGTTTGGGGTTTTTTTTTCATACGAAAGTTAAAAGCCTAATGGGATTGCTGCACAGAGGCGGAATAGTTCCAGGGGAGGAAGTAATATATGATAAAAAGAAGGGTGTTCGATTTCAAAGACTTCTAATAGAAAGTTTCAGAAAACCATGAATAGAAAACACTTACGCTAATACTGCCAACCTACATTATGTATATCAAATAAAATATAAAAAAAAAGTAGTTTCTTTTTTTAGCTCTTGGGGGAAATTAAAATAACATACTTGTACAGGGGAATATGCAATCTGAGCGAATGCTTTGTTTATATTTAATACAACACAGGGAAAGTATTTTTGAATTCACCAGAGCAAATCAAGCTGGACTCATTCCGGTGCCCTAGACTGACCATTCCAATGAGCCTTGTGCTGGGCCGTATCCTGAGCTTGGCTCGGGTGCCCCCGCACTGATTTCACTGATTGGCATCACCAGGGCATCAGACAAAACTCAGACGTTAACTAAACCCCTTTTCATAATCTTAAATGTGTTTCATTTCTTCTCACTCCTTCCTTTCCTTGTTTGATGTGAAGTTTTCCAGAGTGTTTTTCCTTGGTTGGATTCCTAATTTGTTCCCTGGAGACAGGATTGCATCCATCTTCCTGCAAACATTTCGTGTCAGTTCTCTGTCCCAGTTCCATAAACGCGTGTGAGTTCACAAGCCTATTTGCAAAAGGCCAAATTTCCTCTGAAAAGAAGACATTTTTTAACATATGATGAAAGTGATAAATAATAGCTATTTGTATGCATAATGCAAGGTTTATAGAAGCTTTCGCCAGCTACTGGAACCCATGGAAATGTAAAATGGAGCTCTCGGTGGTGTTGCTGCTTGATGACCCAAGTAGAAACACTTGGACCATCTGAACGTGAAACAAACCCCTACTCTCAGTGGAAGCATCCTACAAGGGAAACCCACTTCTGCGTTCAGCCCGGCAGAACTTCAGCAAACCTTGGCTCAAACCGCGACGCCAGCTTGCAGAGAAGCTTAATAACTGCACCGATTTATTTTACTTTTTTTGCATTTCTTTCTCTTTTTCCATTCTCAGACTGGTTTGTGAGCAAGTCTGGCTTAGCCAGCCCTGTGCTTGCACCCAGGCACAACACCACGGGGTGATTTTCCTCCCCCAGGACCCCTCTCTGGGCAGCGCAGATACGTGGGGGGCTCCACTGTTCTGAGTTATCATTGCACAGCGTTGGCCACCATAGGCATCACAAGGCGTAAAGGAGACAGAGGGAAGACGTGGCTGTGTCCCAGAAAGCAGGATTTGTCCCTCATTACATGGGACGTGGCAGGACATTGATTTCTGTGCATCCCATATATACATCCTAGGAACGTGTAGTCACAAACACGCTCACTAACTCTAACCTGCAGCTGAATTCCAGGACGTGCAATGGCTTTTCTTCGCCCTTTTTTTTTGCTAACAATGTTTGGCCAGTATTTATTTGTTTGAGCGTTTGAAGAGGGACTTTTATTCATGTGAATATAGGTATTCATCACGTAAATGAATGTATTTATTCTGTGAAGGCTCACCCTGTCTCTGCTACACTCATGCAGTTACTTGATAGGAATGTGACAAGAGGAAATTGAATATAAAGTCTACTGGACAGCCAATAAATCAGGCTTATATCTTTCTCTCTACCTCAGACAGGAAGGAACCCAGCTATTTTTAAATCTATGGTCCATATAACTAGCCAGAGCTGTTTCTTCTGTTAAAAGGAGGGGGAGAGAGAAAAAAAAAAAAGAAAAGAAAAAAGAAAAGAAAAGAAAAACTAACAAGATTTTAAATGTCCTACAATTCCTCAAACTTGCCTACCTGGCCATGTGCCTGCACCCCGCAAGGGGATTGCCTCCCCTTCCCCGGGATGCACAACATGCGCATGACACAGCCAAAACCCGTTCAAGGACCCAAAGTCAAATCCCACATAGGGCATATTCATGAGTCCTAACCAAGGATAGGATAAAAAATATCCTGGATAAAAAATACGGCAATAAAAATAATTCTCAGACCATTGCCAACACCGTGAGCCCCTGTCTCGACTCTGGAGCCATCCTGTCCCGATACAACAAACCCTCTCTGCCAAGCAGGCTGTGGCACAGGTCTTTTAAAGTCAAATTTCTCCAGCTCAGAGCATTTTTGAGTCAGCGGAGCTGGTTACACACACATGACCTCGCCAGGGCTGCCGGGTAAGAGCGATTCATTCCAAGCAATCCCCCAGTGTGAATCTTTGCTGATTAACATTTTCATTTGTCTTCCTTTAACAAGCAAGTTACTGCTGATGAGGAGATGAGGGATTCTTAAGTTTCCTAGAACTAAATTAACTATTCCTACTCGATTTGCTCTGGCTGAACTTATATTATATTGCCCTCAAGGCTGCTAATTTGAAAAATGCTCTTGGTTATTTTTTTTGGTTGGTTTTTTTTTTTTCCAGTGTTCCTGATAGAGGTCCAAGTGCTAATAAGGAGTTAAGTTACATTTCTTGGTAAGATTTCTTAATTGCCAATGCTGGCTGAAACTTGAACAGTTCAGAGATTCTGTTGATTATGTCGGCCTGAATATTATTACATCAAAATCCCTTCAGGATAACTGCAGCTTTTGTTGTATCCATTGCATCATTTTCCTAATGTGTTCAAAGTCAGTACTATAATAATTTTGTGGATTGGAAGGAAATTAATTGTGTCCATAACGCTGTACCTCTCAAGTAGGCACTGCATTGTAACTGCCTTACAAAAGGGTTTTCAGTTTTGTTTGCTCCATCATCTGGGTGAAGCTTCACAATGTTTTGAAGGAAACATTCACTGCTCTGTAATTCTTCACCCACACAGCTCAAATATTTTAGGGCAGTATGGGAGAAGTTCCTGTGTCCGTAAGCCCAGAAACAAGGACTCCAGAAGAGTTAAAACCCACATTTGCCCCAAGGACATCCAGTTTGGGAAGATTGCTCTGGTCTGCTGGAGATGTTCATGCTAGGGCTGGATGCTGTAGGAGGGAGGTGGACACCTGGAGTGAGTCCACCCAAAAATAGATACTGAAATATTTCCTCACAGATGCAAAGCTCCTGGCTCCTTTGAAGGCCAATTAGTGATTTCCAGTAGCAGATCAATAAGCTGAGATACGCCTGGCATTACCCATTTCCCAACCCCTCCCAGGGTCCCTGTCCCCATACGGCTTTCAAAGCAAGCAGCCGCAGTAGGACATGTTCCCAGACACAGAGCGATGCTCATCCCAAGGCAAGGCATGGAAATCAGCCGGGACAGCGGGTCAGCCTGTCTGCATGAGGTCTGCGGTCCCCCAGCACCGTACCTGCCACTCCCACCAGAACTCATTTAAAAACATGCCATGTCCATACACGCACGTAAAAAAAAAAAAATAAAATGCCTTCAGACATATCATCCGTTACACCGAGTCACCAGCAGCTTCAGAGGCCATTTGTTCAGTTTGAAAAATTGCGTTTCTGAAGGTACAATATTAGCTTTAAGCTGCAGCTATCACTGTCTCATACATCAGCTCATTAAGAACACAGCTCGTCTCGATGGGGCCGATGCAGATGATAAGAGACATCAAGTAGCAGCCCATGACAGGAGGAGCACGAGAGCCCTGGCCAAGCTGATTGGACTCAGCTGTCCTTCCCTCCCCATCCCCAGCTCGGCCAGGAATTCACAACTATGCCTTATTTTCATGGTTGCTTTTAGATTACCCCGACTCAAGTTGCAGCGAGACTTCTTGTTTGTTTTCATTCTCTTTTCAGGAAATGCATCATTTTCTTCCTCGCCACTTGTAAAAACTGGTGGGCTTGCAGTGTGTCCTCTGCAAATTCAAATCCTTGCTCCGCCGAGGAAATGTGTTTCTCGTTTTCCTGGTGTCGTTTTCTCAGAAGTAATTTCTGTATAAACTTTCCACCCTTCTTCTCCTGCTGTTTTCTGTCTTGCGTTCAAAAGGCCTTAAAACATGTCAATTTTCTGTTTCCTCCTATGGTATGACAATCTTTTTAGTAAATATGATAAGCATCTCTGCTGAAGATGCAAAACTAATCTGCTGCTGTTGGCTGCAGATTTCTCTTGTGTCGCATATGCACTAGGAATAAGCAAAATATTATTTACAACCCACAAAGTCTGACTGGATCTCTGAGATTAATATAAACATTAGAAAAATACAATGGATGTCATCAGAAATTTTAATTTATTCTGTATTTACATGTACTTGGTTGTTTGCAGTATTCCCTAAACCTAGGAGGAGCAGCACAAATCTTATGTTAAACCGAAGCTTTATGGGTGATGAATATGGGCAGGATTAATAACGTTTAAGGTCCTCAGGAATTTCGCTTCTGTAATATCTGCTGTTGTTTCTCATGATCCACCGCCAAGAGGAAAAGTAATTGCTTTTGGTTTCCAAAGCACAAGAGCAGGGATGATTTTGTCACCCAGATTAACGAAATCGAGTTTTCAGCCTTGCTTTCTGAACTCCGCCACTGACCTCCTGTGTGGCCTTGGTTGGGTCTTTCCACCTCCTCATCCTCCATTTTCCCCTCCAACAATAAACTCAAGACTGTGTCACCACTGCAACAAGACGCAGATTGAAACCACTGCTAAGAAAAGATACAAAACTGCAAAACGCGACTTTTTCGTTTGTTCTGTGAAATTTTGGTGAAGAAAAGAAATTTTCCACGCAGGGAAAAGGAGATCAAAATCTGAGTTGTTTGCTTTCCTGGCCGCTCAGCTCATTCCCCGTTTCACGTTCCGGCAGGTGGGCTCTGCGATGCTCAGACCCTGCGCCGCGGCGCTCTCTCCGCGCAGGTGATGCTGTCGTGTGAACTTCACGTCTGCACGACGCAATTTTCTCTCAAAGCGTGAACAGGTTCTTGCGAGGTGAAAAGTTCAGATCAAAAATACTTCCAGCCCGATCCTAACCTTCCTGCCGTCAAAACCGATTGCCAGATTCCGATTGATATAAGTGAAAGCAGAATCAGTGCTCACATAATGGCAAGCTTTGTTTTTTCAGAGTTTAGTATTGCTATCGGTGACTCCTGTGTTACTGAGGGTTTATTCACGCTGTCTCCTGGATATCTCTCTCTCTTTTTTCATATTCATTTTTCACTTCTTTGCACTGTCCCCGCCTGGGTGGATGAGATCACTGGACCTGGTACTGTTGCTTTTGGATGGACTCTCACCTTATCAGATGGGATCGGAGTGTCCCATCTATTTGACAAAGCTGCAGAGCCGGTGAATTTTGCCTTTCATAACAGCTCAGTTACCAAAAGCAGTGTATGTGTTTACAGACCTGAGCATCTGTTTGGTGAGAAAATGCCGTAGCGAACCCCATCTCCCCAGGGCCGGTGTGGGCAGCGATGGGCTCCCCTGCCCCACAAACACCGGGAAGCAGCTCCGACATTCTGCTTTAGGAGCCTGGGAAGTGGGGAAGGAAAGCAGCCAACCCTGAGAGCGAACGTTGTGTGGCAGCACCTGCGGGGTGGTGGCTTTCTGTCATCTGCTTTGCCTCTCCCGAATGCTGTGAACTAGAGCCAGCCACAAAAACAAGGGGAAAGGGCTGCTTTTTTTTTTTCTTTCCCCCCTGCATTTGGTCAGAATTTGAAATGGTACGGAATCTTTTGCTGGCTCTCAGAGTGATGCTTGACCTGCTGCTGTTCCCATGTAAATAGGAGGAATGGGGAAAATATCACATAACCCTGTGACTTCTTAAAACATGAGTCTTCTAATGAATGAGAACCAAATTTTTCGCCCCTCTCTTTGTCTTACAAAAGATCACAACCCTCCAATTTGGACCGCATTTCAGCTTCCAGTGCAGCTCTCTGAAGGATGAAAGAGTCTATAGTGAGTGATAGTCTAATTTATTAGCACTAGGGCTCAGAAAACAGGGAGAAGTATAAGGAAAGAGAGAAAGGGAAATGCAGAAGAAAACAGGAGATGATAGAAACCACAAAAAAAAAAACGTTCTTGTGACTGAACTTCTCAAATCCTTCCACTGACGAGCACACTCTTCAGCACACTTCTGGTAGCAGGTCTCACCTTGATGGCTATGTTTCCCCCGGGGCTTTCAAGCCCATTTTTAAATGCCACAAGCCCACATGGGGTCCTGACCCTTAGTTTAGGATCCACAGCTGGGAGGGATGGTCCATGCAGATAGACAGCCTTCAAGGCACCAACAGACCCCAAATTTCCACATCTTAATGACTAAAAATGGCAAGAGCTGATGTCAGTGACTTGATGCTATGAATTTTATTCCAGTTAGCCAGGGAAACCTTTATCGGATGAGAAGGTTTTGTGGCATTTCTCAAGACAGACGAGCTTTGAGTTCATCTGACACTCATCAGAGGCAAAGCTGATTTACTAGGAACAATATGTGTAGGGATGAGCGAGGCAGCGTGCTTAATTGCATGCCTTCACCCGGCACCTCCAACTGGCATCACACCAAAAGGATTCAACATTCAAAACATTCCTTTGTTTTTCTTTGAGCTTTTTTTTTTTTTGCACTTCTAAGTCCCAACCAAGATGAGAAGAGCCCAGAGCACCATCAGAGAAGAGAGTTCACTCTTCACCAGGAACAGGGGGAGGAAGAAAATCAGAACATACTTTCAAACCAGATAAACCTGTTCCGAATATTTATCTTCTGTGATGCACCAGTTTCATTTTTGCTCAGTGAATAGCTCATTCTCTCTTCAAAGTCCACTTGCCAGAAAGAAGATTGATTAAATAAAGGAAAAGAGAACACCCCCAGAGCCAGTATCTAGTTGGCAGATGAACTATCATCAATGGAAGGAAGTTAGAGGATGATTTCTAGCGGTCAGAGACTTTCCACAGTGCTGAAGAGGGGAGGAAAAAACAGGGAAAGTTTAAGATAGGGTTGACCTGATTAAGAAAAAGATCACACGAAGCGGTTGACTGTGCTTGGAGAGGATTTGACTTCACAACCCAAATTTTCCCTCGCTACAAACTGTGTGACATCCCCCACTGCCATTTCCAGCACAACCTCCACCTTTTAAAGACAAGACTGGAACTTTCCCCAAAGGCAGTTGATTCGTTTTCCGTGCGAGAGCTTGCAAAAACATGAGTCCTACTGCACCAGACTGCAAAATCGGGGATCCCATGACCTGAGTTGTGTTACGCATGAAAACCAAGGTGTGTACAAATGAACAGCTTATGACTGCACCAGCATGCTCTGCTGCTGGGAGCGCCTATCTCTGCAGAGGAGAGTGAGGTTATAGCTACACCGGGAAGCAACGCTGCTAAGGCAGACGCTATTGGTGTGCCGGGAGATAATACCCAGGGGAATCCATCGCCTGTCTCTGATTTCTTCTCTAGTGTGCTGGTTTCTCAAGTGGAAGCAAAGCGTTTATAACCTTTAAATCCTCTTCCGTCAAGGCAGGGAGGAGGAGAAGTGGGTATCGGTCCTTCAGCTGCTGGTGGGACCTCCGGAGAGAGTCCTCTGTCCTAAGCTTCAATCACTCTGAAGAAGCATGGTAAACAGACTAAAGGGTCTTACTCGCTTAACGAATTTAGAGAAGAGAGGTACCACCTCCAAACGTGAGGTCAGAGAGGCAGAAAACTGCCTTGAGTCCACCACAGCATCCCTCTGCGGGGAGGATGAAGGGGAAGGGGAATGCAGGAGACCTGGCTCTTACCCACCGAGTCAGCCAGGGAGAGGAGCTCCAGCACACAAATGCAGAGCAGCAGTGAGAGACGACTGCTGCAAGTCCAAAAGACCAAAGGGACCAACGCCAAAGCTGATTTATTTGCCCTCACTTTCGCAGGCACTAGATGAGCCCGGATGCAGCCAGTCCAGTCCGAGGACAACGTGCAGGGTCTGTTTTACCCCCTGTCACCAAGAGAGGGATCCTTTCGCCTGTCCCTGGAGGCTCGCCTGACATTTCTTTTAAAAATTAAGAAAACAAAGCCGTGAGAGTTGAGTGAAAGTGCAATTACACAACGCTTTGAAGTGCCTTGCTAATCCTCTTGCTCCCTCGGGACATGAGGCACAGATTTGCAGCGTGACAGCCACATCGCTTCACCCAAATGTTGACGCTGGCTCACAGCAAAGGCAGCGGAGGAACTCCTGTCTCAGGACAACACCGTGCACGTGGACAGAAAGTGGCCCAAAACCCCTGTCCAGACAGACAGCCCTTTGCTTCTGTCCTTAGCAGAGGAGGAGGAGATATCTCAGCAGAGATGATAACCCCAGTGGGTGCGGAAGCAGCTGTTATTGGTGATAATTATGAAGCCAATCTAACCTCCCGAGGATGAAACTAAAGACAACTGTGGTAGGAATGTGGTCTCTGTCCTATTTAGCATACCTCAATACGGCTCCCAGGATACTCTGCAGAAGAAGTAAGGCAAGGTGAGGCTGATGTGGGCCCTACCCTGCCTTCTTCCTAACCCTGGTTTTGCCTCCTGCCCTCCCAGCGTCTCCCATCCCGCAGCCAAGGGATGCTCCAGCTTCAAAAAGCAAAGAGAGCGGCAAGCCACGGGGCTCACAGAAGGACTCAGGAGAGGCGTTCCCACCCGCCTCCAGCACGTTGGCAGAGCCGTTTGCCCCAGTCTATTTACACAGCGTTTAACGCTCTTGATGTCAGTGTGGAGATGTGTTAATAACCCAATTAAATTGTTCATCCAGCTATGTCAAATCCAATCGCTCGAGGACGGCTTGTGTGTTTTGCTTTGTAATTCTTGTACCGCGTTACAGCATGCAAAAGTGATGTCCTTGTGGCTGACATCTAGCTCCAGCTCATCATCAACAGGATCTCATGCGACATTAGGCAGTGAAGTGCTAACATCTAAAGTTGTCTTGTATGAACACCACCTGCGCTAGCTGACAGCTTCCTCCCCATCAGGAGGATGAAAACAAACGCGCACAAGCGCGTGAGATCATGGGTAAAACTTGGCAGAAGGCACTCAGGAGCAGGTCGTGGCCTTCTAAGGTGGGAAAAGGCAAGGCAAGACCTTGGCAAGTGGGCTGCAAAGGGGAGGGATTAAATGCCCATGGCAAGGATGTTGCATTGATGGCAGGACAACCCAGCAGCTGCCCATCAGCAGGGCACGGTGCAGAGGATATGTGGCACCTACCATGCCAGCTGTGGCTATGTGCAGGCAGCAGGACGAACGCTCACATCTGCCTGAATGTGCCCAAGCATGGCTGACACAACTGGGTCTCTGCTTTCCCATCCAGCAAAGGAAGGCAGGAATGTTTCTATGTGAAGGGTTCACAAGTCCAAGGCACTGTTTTGCAGAGGTGTTTACCAGCTACTAACGTCCCTCTACCATTACCCTTGGCTGTCACCCTGTAAGTGAGAAGCCTGTGATGCACAGCACATCTGCAAGGTATGTGTGTGTCCATATATATCCATATGTGCAACAGACCTAGTCACATATATCATAGAATCATAGAACCGTTATGGCTGGAAAAGACCTTTAAGATCATCAAGTCCAACTGTTATCAAAATCTATGTCAGTTTATTAATGACCCAATATTTGAATGATGAGGTTTGTATTTCCTAGAGATTGATTTGACTTCCTTCTCTGTTGAACAAAGTCTGTAAGCTCTGAGTGTCCTCAACACTGTCCCCTCAACTATGGATTTAGTCCAAACTCTTCCTGAAGCAAAGAAATTGAAAACTGTGTTACATGGTCCCACCAGAAGAAAACATCTCCCCTCCAGACAGTTCTTAAGCATGTACTTAACTGTAGGCATGTCTAACGCCAGTTGGTATCCACAGAGCTGGAGAACACATCAATAAAGCTGAAGTTAACGTCAACAATTCACTTAAGGGCTGTTCTGAAGAGGGACCGACTTAAGCACATGCTTAAATATTTTCTTGAATCTAAGCCTATATTAGTGGAAAAGTCATTGTTCCATACTAGATTTTTATATGTCTGTGACTTTAGGATAGTTTTAGTATTCTCAATAGATCACTTCTTTGGATGGATTCCTCCACTCATCATTAATATTTGGCGTCAACTGTCTTTCTTTCTCATCCATTCCCAGAGACAAGGAAAAATTTTCCCTTCTTTCCACGGATGTATTTATGTTCCCCATGGAAATTCTTCTCTATGATATATGAACTATTTTCAGAGAAGTTTAGCAAAGCCTAAATCACAAAGGGGAAGAAAACCTCCTCGGCTTGAGTTCATAAGGGGAAAAGTTGGGATTGCAGTGACCTGTAGTGTGAATTTTTTTCTCAAGTTTAATTGTTATTTCCATTCAAATCCCTTATATCCTTAGCCATAAATAAGACTCCTGAATAATCCTTAATTTTTGTCCCCATATCTGCCTCCTGTAAAATTAGGAGGGAACATTTAGGATCTGTCAAGATGACAAAGCGTCCTTTATGGTGGCCGAATGAAAGAAAGAATATAACTTTGAGAGAAAGCAACATGCTTTTCTTCAGCGTAGGATTTCCTCCACAGAGACATCATCACAGACTGTCAGAAGCTGGGCAACTCTCCAAAGGTTAGAGACGGGGCCAAAACTTATAATTTCTGCTTTACAGAGGGCCATTTCTGTCTCTGAGATTTTAAATACTGTCTCACCGCAGCTGTGAAATTCAGAGCTTGCAGATTGCAGCTAGGACAACACGATAGTTCGCCAGCCTGGGATATTTCACATCTCGGGTTGTACAGGCTATTTGTAGTAAACTAGCTGGAAATGAGTTTTAAAGCCTGAATGCCAGGGCAGACGCAGCCTGATCTTGCGAAATGACTTGCCATCGCTGCAACCGCCATGGGAAAGCTCAGCTCCGCCGCACTCCGCCTCTCTCCCTCCCTCCGCCACAAGGCGCATGGACCTCTCCGTGGAGAGCCCACACCAAACCATCCTTAAACCCGCTGCCTCGAATAACCTCCCCTCGCCCTCTCCTCGCAGAGCTGAGTGTGGTCCGCTCAACCGGGTGCGTACCTCCGTGCCGGGGGAGCTGAGTCACCTAATTGATGTTGGGGTGTTGCGTGGAGCCTGGGACACAGGACTCTTTGTGTGAGAGCTTTGCGGAGACACAGGAAGACAAACGGTCTCAAGTGTTTCACATGTGAACTTTCCCTGGTCCCTAAGGTCACCCTCTGAATCGGACGTCCACTTGGGGCTCAACTCCTACGCCTGCCGCCATGCCTAAGCCAGAGAGAGCTGATGGAGAGGAGCCAGGCTGTTCTCAGGCCACCCAGGAGAGGTGCACTGCTTAAAGGACCCAAAGGATTCCCCCATTAGCTGAGGATGGGGGTAGGGTGTAGCTGCCCTTGACAGAAGATGGGAACTTCACCTTCGATGTCAGGCGAGCCGCTCTTTAAAGAGCAGGGGGTATCATCTGAAGATACATCCCTCACTGTATGAAGTCCCGTATCCACATCTCTGTGTCACATAGGCAGGACTGCAGAGATTTGCACAGGGCTCTGTGTGGCCATAACCTTGGTTTTTGCATCTGAGCACTTTTTGACCGACACAATGCAATCCAGCGAGGAGCTGAGCCTGGGAAAGGTCCACGCGGCCCAGCCTGACTCCCCGGCAGTCATCCTTGGGGCCAAAACAGAGCTGCTGGTGTTACGCTCACTGAGGCAAAGCGAGGCAGGACCTATGGGTTCAGAGATGCCGCTGTAAGCACTACGCACACACACAAACGAACACACAGGAACCCCCAGTTCACCGGCTCACACATCCTTCCCAACCTTAGGAAATAAGAGGAGATGGATTTTCCCTTAGACATCATTACTGTGATAGAGTTCGGGAGGCAAACGCGCAGCCCTGGCACGGATCCAACCAAGTAAGGCTGGGATAGGTTTTCTTTCAAGAATTTCAACCCATTCGTGTACTTTCTTAATGATCCAAAGTCTTCAAGGAGTTGCCTTTTAGCTCTAGCTCCCTTTCAGTATTTGTCATGTGTGTCAAAGTTGATTCTTTGTGTTTCCTCTGCAGCTTAACACACTCAAGGAGAAACTTAATTTCTCAGACATTTCAAAGATATTTTTTCCCTATTGATTTATTTTATTAATGGAAGAGAAGATCACTTTTAAAGTAAGGAGCAAAAATATACAAGCGTGAGAGCAGAGACGGCATACCTCATTTGGAGACTTAATGCTAATGTCCAAGCACGGAAATCTTAATGAGTGACTGGTAAAGGTCCTAGAATCACTTATTTCTCATTATGGTTGGATAGACAAGCAGGTTTTGGTGCAGAACTGATTCCCTAAAGCCATTGAGTAGAGAGAAAATAATTTATTTTTTCTTCCCAGAGTGGGGCAGGGTTGGGTAGCTCACGTATGTGTTGTGTACGTGCCCAAGTGCATCTGTTTATATTGCATACGAAGGATGGAGCTAGATGGGTCGCTCTGGGATGGAAGCAAAGCAGGGTCAAAGGGAACCAGAAGTCACATCTCAGGCAACACATGCACCATTCACAGCCGTCTGACATACCAAGAGGAGTTGGAGCCACTGCTGCACAACTGGTTTGCAAGTACCCCAGGTTGATGAGCTCTTGGAAACTCTGGTGGTCCTGCTAAGGAGCAGGAGTGGGGATGAAGGCCTCCCACCCTCCAGCTTCTGCAGGAACTTTTCTCACAACATGCCTACACCTTCAGATACTCAAGGAAAGGCCAACAGGTCTTCCACATTTGCTGAGCCACCAGGGTGGAGGATGACTAGTCTCCTAAGCCTGTCTTGACTAAAGACTTAACAAAAGAGCAAGGCTGACTGGCCAATGCAACAAAGCCCCATTAGATGGCTGCCCAGACAAAACCTGAGACAGAGAGAGACAGAGTTCCCCTCCAAACACTCCCTCTTGCTGCTCTTGGCCCCAAGGAAATCAGGCCAGCAGGAGCTTCTATGGCCAGGACCCCAACCCCACATCTGGAGTGGCGGGAGAGGACCTCCAACACCAGCTCCCAGTCCTTTCCTGTCAATGCATCTGACTGGATAGCTGGTTGCTCCGCACCGAAGCTGGGATTCTGCAGTATGCACACACCCTGCAAACACCTGATCTCTCAGTTCTCTGAGAGCCATTCCTAACCAAAATGCACGCTTTTCACTCTGTCAGGGGGCTTTAGTTTGTTTGGTTTTTTTTTTTCCCCCAGCAACAGAAATCATATATGGATACAGAAAGAGTTAGTCCGTGAGACTTCAAAGGTCTGACTCACATCTCAGTCTGGTCTCGGGCTGTCTCTGTTCAGCCAGAAGCCTTATCAGACCAAGGTATTTTTGCATGCTTTGCTACATGACTGCATTTCACCCTCTAAACACAATTATTTTCGTCATTTTATATAAACTACAGCCAGAGGTTTTTTTCTGCTTTGCTTTGCTAACAGCTGACCTGCAGTTTCCTACTGATGCTCAAGCCGTAGGTAAAATATCTCTGAAATAAGTTAAGAAAATAAAACTGGTCAATCGAAGGTTCCAAAAGACCCATCACGCAGCAAAGAAGTGCAGAGCAGCTAGGTGCCCTGTTTTAAGCTTTAACGTAGTCTGTTACTATTTACTCTTATTAAATCCAGAGTCATCTGGCTTAATTTGGTTTGCCAGGAATTTACTTTAGGATAATTTAGCATAGGATCAGAGTCACCAGGCTTTTTTTCCCCCCTTTTAGGACAGAGGATAATAATAGAGGATTTTTATTTTTTTTTTTTCCATGAAAGCATATGCCTTTTCCTCTATAGCCATCCAAAACAAATAATCAGGAGATTTCCCCATGTTTACAATGGGGCTTTCTACTGACCTTCCCTGCAAAACACTTTAGGAGAAATCAATGAAAAATACCCCCTAAGAAGTGGGTCACAATCGCTGTTATTGTTACTTAGAATTAATGTAGGGTCTAATCCGAAACCAGACACAACAATTGAGGGCTTCTCTTTGCCCCTTTTCATAACAAAGCAATTATATTTAACAATAGGTACAGTGAAATTGGAATAAATCTGGTTTGTATACAGAGACATTTCATGTTTATTAATAATCATTGTGTCCACAGTGTTTAGACAAATTCCAAATACAAGCTATAGAAATGTATAAAAACTTTCCTCATTGGCATAATTGAGTCAACATGACTGACTTGGCTCTCCCACTTTTTTGAATGACTGTAGTCATATCAGGGCAAAACTGGATACAGGAGCCTCAATCTGTAGCAAAGAATAAGATGGACAAAAGGGAGGGTAATGTTTTCAGTTCTCATGGGGAAAGAGATTTATTTGGCCCATAAATTGATGAGTCTTTGCAAATTCCTTTATCTAGTACATCTGCTTGGGGAAGCAACTACTAAGCTACTTTTAAATCACATAATTAGTGGTCCATTTTGGGAGTCTCTGCTCTAAATCTTCAGTGGAAGGAAAGCAGTGATGTCTTACCTCTTCTGCAGCACAATCCAACCAAGAAAAGCTCGTAAGGAAAATAAAAGGAGCCTTTTGGGTGAGATTACAGAGGACTCTGTTTAGGCAAAAGTTGCATTTTCCAACCAAGCTGACGGCTAGTCTGGAAGAAGCAATCTGCTGCAGGTGAATTTCCCCTCCCCTAATGCTCTGAAGCACAGAGCTTATCCAGCTCCTCCATATATAATCAGAGGGTGATTTCACCCACCCTAAAGTTAGTGCCTCAGGTGGTTGGAATTTCAGCTCTCTGGAGGTGCTTTGCTGTCCTGGCAGATTCTGGAGACAGTCCTGATGACCAGCGTAGCCCAGGTACTGAGTTGTTAGACAACTGGTGTTAATTGAGATGAATCCCGTGCGAAGTGCCCTGCCCAGGTTTGCACGAGTAATGGTAGAGATGAAAAGAGATGTCTGGGAAATAGCAACCTCACCTCTGTGCTTTCGCGTTTGGAGATGTGATGGTGATATTTTATGCAATGCATACTGGGCGCTCGGGGTCTACGTTGCCTTCGGGACTCAGATCCTTATGATGGAAACAAGTCAGTCTGTTTGCTGAGCTCAAAAAAACCCAGTTTGAGGATGCGGTTACCATGAGATGGCTGATCACTGAGTCGCTGTTCCTGCAAAGACCGCTGGGAAGATCTCACTCATGTGGAGCTCTTAGTGAGACAGGGACAAAAAGGAGATTGTTTGTCAAATTATGGTTAATTGCTATGATATAAATGAAATGTCTTGCGAACTGATGTGGCTCCAAACAGTCCTGCTGGAAAAGAGACCTGATCTGTTCTGTGAGGACCAGTGCAGGCATTATCCTACTTCTTGTGTAATGAATGTGCACTATGTACAGTGCTGCTCCAGGTCTGGACAGGGCTATGAGTATGATCATCTAGTTAAACTTCATAAAACAGGGTCAGTCTAATTGCATGCCTTTCTGCTAATGTGTCATCTTTTATCTGAAATAGATTGAGTTACAGTGTGATGGCAACTGATCATTTGTGTTGATCCCTCTGTGAATACTTAATTCCTTCATGGGACGCAGCTTCAAGGAGTGGAGAATACCTAAAGCTGCTTTAGGTATTAGTGTTTTCCTGTGAACGTGTACTTGCTTTTAAGCACTTTCATCGTAGTTCATCACCTTAGTTCACAGCAGGTACTGATGGTTTGCTGATGCAGGAAAACACAGTGCTGGAGCCCTCATATATTTAAGTTTCTGCAGGACTGACCTACCATCAAAGCCAATGCTGCCCAGCTCAGAAGTACAGAGAAGAGAGAATAAGGATGCTGAAGACAGTTCAAAAATTTAATTTACCTCTTCAGTATGTTCCTCATTAAAAGCACATGATACACATTGATTGCTCCCTAACATTTAAATAGCCACAGGTGGAGTTTTTTTAACTACAAAATTGCAGACTAATCTAAAATTATGTTTAGAGTATCACAAGTGCTCAAGTCCTGAAATTAGTGAGTTATTGCTCACCAACTGAGGTCATACAAAACATATAGCCTTTTGCTATTCTGTATATCTACCTTTAGGGAGGCGGATGCTATCGGTTGCCTACTCAGCATCTCGCTCATCAGGTCTCTGCTGCGCTGATGGGTGTGTGTACGAGCAGCTGAGATAAGTGGAAAGACAACGCCAGCTTTTGCAAGAGACGAAGAGCTCTTTACGCACTGCGAGATCACAAATCCATCACACGAAGTCTAATGAGGGGGCTGAGCCAGTACAAATACAACTGTTTAACAGTTTATTTTAACCATCCAATGAGAATGAAATAACTTAAAAGGATTCATGTTGCCAGCTATCTTTTTTTTTTTTTTTTCCCTCCTCCCTTTCTTGCATGGTATTTGTTAGAAATCAGGATTTTCCTTAACTAAATGTCTTGTGGTCTCCTTAGCTTTGTTTCTTAACAGGGTTGTCTTTATGTTAGTTTTCTTTGGCTTCCCAATAGAAGAGTAACAGATTTCTTTTGAAGTTTTTATTGATGAATGAGCTCCTATAAATAACTCTCTGTGGCAGCAGCTTGATCTCAGAGTTTACTCTGGAATAATAGTAGCAATGGGAATGGAGGAAATTTATGGCAGCATGACATGAAATAGTTTAATGGGCTTCATACTGTTTAACTTAATCTTTACAGATGTAAAAACAGAAATACAATTATTTTAACAACTATTATTACATATTGCTTTTCTAATGAAAACAGCGACTTAGTAAGCAATTGAAGATAGGTAGTGAAGAATTAAGGAATCCACCTCACTGCAGATTCAGGAATTAGTGTGTTGGGCCACTGTATTTGCAAACCTTCCTCTGAAGAGCCGAGGGAGACCTGAGGTGGCCGGGGAGGACGGGTCTACAGGTGGGACTTGGCGCTTGCCTGTAGAGCTGAGTCACTGCGCTTCAGATCAGGACATCGATGCTTGAAGCTGCCTAAAACCAGTGGAAGTAGTGGAACCCCATCTTTGGAGAGAAAGAAAAGAAAAACCCTCAGCGTTTTCTTCCCCTTATTTCACCTGTCTCCTCAGTGAGGAGCTGATCCCAGTCCCACCAAAGTCCGTGGGTATCTTTGGGGACAGAGGAGGAGACTTGGCCACATCCCTTTTGTTTTGTAGTCCCACAAGCGGTACAGCTGTAATCCTCCCATTTTAGGAGCTGAAACAGGTATTACACCAACTGAGGGATGGAAAGGGTGGAAGGAGACGATGAAAACTGAGCATCACTTCCAGGCTCCAGCCCTCTCATACTGACCCCATCAAAGAGAATTTAACTGCTTACCATCACAAGTCTGCTTATCTTTGCTTGTTTCTCTAAGGCAACGTCACTTAACGTACAGACGGTCCAAACGCACCTCTTCTACCTGGGTAAACTCAGGAAGGCGATGCTGGCAGAAAGGAAAAGCTTAAAATAACTTGCCTTCTGTCTAAATGCCTGACCCGCAGGCAGACCGGCATTTAACCCAGCTCAGGGCTCGGCCGGGGGACTTCCATCAATGTGCAAGCGTTGGGTATAAAATCCAGTATTGTAGTCGCTAGGAAGAGCACGGGGCCCAATTCAAACGTAAGACTTCCTTTGCAGGGGTTTGAACGTGGCTTGTGTCCAACCGCAGCTCCGTGGCGCTCTTTGGCTCTTCGCAAAGAGCTTGAGTAAATATTGAAACATGTTGATGCTCTGCGTAATTTCTATAACAATAGCTGACTGCTAATAGTGTTGTTTCCTCCTTGAGGGAGCATTCTTTGAAATGAAATTGCAGTGAAAATTATTAGCGTTGTGTTTTAAACTGTCTGTTTGGTGGCAAATTTGCATTATTCATAATGCTTTCCAATCCACGGAAATTGCCTGGGCAAGAAATAACTTGCAAATTCTTACTCGATTTCCAAAAATGTGGGAAAGTTTATTTATTTCTCCATGCATTCCTGATTCGCAATGTGCTCTCTAAAAATGTCGCTAAGATTTAGGCTAACCAAGCTCATGCTAAATTTAGCAACTATATTTTAAATAAACATTCTTTACGCTTTACTGAACTGGCTTTGAAGCTGGCTTAAAACAAATTGCGTTCACATGAACATTAACAATGTTTTACTTTGGCCTAAGTGAACATCTGAATAAGTAATAATGTATTATTCAGTACAATCTGAAAATGAGATTTAAGAGATCCAATTCAGCTGATTTAGGAAAGATTCCTGTAAGGAATACCGAATCGGACCCATATTTATTTCTGGAAGAGTCCATTCTGTTCTCCTTGACCACACAAAACTTTCTTCTGGTGTCTTGTTAGACACTGGGAGCTACGAGTCTCCGTGAAATCAGCTGTGACTTAGCACGCATTGCGTTTGAGGAATCTGGCCCATTTTAAAGCACTTAATGATTTGTCTGGATGAAGCACTAAAAATATACTGTGGGGAGCAATTATGCAATGTCCAGACTGATGGATTGCATAACCTCATAGACCTTTTCCATCTGTAACTTCTCTCATTCTGTGATCTTGTCTTCTTGCTCTTTCACTTAAAATCAAATATGTGATCTGTTTAATATCCAAAATGCTGTCTCCCAGGAGACCTCTTTTCTGGGTGTGCGGGGCTATGAATCAAGTAACGAAGCAGATCCTTCTGCCCCTCTCGATTCAGGAATTGGCTGCTCTTCATGCCAGGCATAGGAGCAATTCTCAGGAGACCAGAGGGTTTTGGTGTGAAAAAGGATGCTCTCTCCATTAGGTGACTTTCTTGGTAAAGGATAACTGCTAAAAGTAACTATTGAAAGGCGGCGGGGGAAGTAGAAGTGGTCACAAAGTCCCTTAGGGTTAAGTCACCTTGAAATCAAACGTGGCGAGCCATGCACTTTGACTGACCAGTCCTTAAAGTGGCTCCTGCTTAGGTATAAATACTCGATTTTTTTTTTTTTTTTTTTTTTTTAATATGCTATGGGGCCAACTTAAAGAGAACACACACCAAGCATACTTAAAGACTGGAAGCCCCATTTATGACAAACTAAATTCCTGAATTATTTTAATATGCCAAATTTTCAGTTCCTCCCATAGGAAACCTGTGTTTGGAGCGAAGCTGCCCCATGAACCGAACAACTCCACCGTGAGCCTCTTCCACTGCTCCTATGGGTTAAAATTGGCTGCAGACCTCAGTGATGTGAAACCTTGCTCGGTTGGGAGAGGTCATTCCTCTCCAGTGGAACGGAAAGGCATATATATCGCCCACACAAGAAGTACATTGTTTATACTGCATCATCGGCTATTTTCTACACTTCTTCACAGTATTTCAGCCTTGTGTTTATAGCCAGCCCCGAGAGGTTGGGAAAGCCGGGAGGGGGAAGATTCCAGGGATGAGTTAAATACTGGGTGGCAGTTTTTGTGTTTGGCAGCTGCTTTTTTGGGTTGTGAAACAGGTGTGAAACCATTGGCATCAACTATTTGCAGCTTGTCAAGTCCTTTGTATTCCTACGACACGGTGCCTGTCTCGTGCTGCACAGCACCAGAAATCGCGCGATGTATAGAGGATTAAAGGATGCTCAGTTACATCCACATGGCAGGTACTGATGTATTGCCATCCACACTTATTTCTCTGCACCGAAGCACTGCTGGTTTTATTGTACCATTACTTCTTCTCCTCTATATATAAACAGATGACGTGCAAAAGCCGTGTGTGGTTAGTCATTCTGCATGTTGGCAATAAGACCCTTTTTCTCGGTATTCATCCCCTGCAAGTTACATCAATGGCCTGATCCCAATTAATTCCAAATTGCCACTCATAACTATTCACTTGGTTCTGAGTTCATTTGAGTTAGTGTCGCTTTTGTGCAGAATGTGTTAAGTCTACTAGTTTTACTCTCCCAAGTGAAACCAAAATCAGGCCCCGTTGTGGCTTTTAAATACTGCAGCTGTACTTGGTCCCACTCCACTACAACAAAGCAGAAATAAAATCGAATGTCACCATGAGCAAAGCTTCACAAAAAATAAATTCCCTTTGCATAGAAAAAGTTACATCTCAAAAAAAAAACATCCCTGTGATGAAAATATACATTGTGTACAGATCAAACTGCAGTCCTAATGTAAAACTTGCTTCTTCAGATGATTTATTTTTTTTACCAGAACCTGTTGCTAAATACTGCCCTCATACAGAAAGGGCCCTGAGGTTGGGGGGGTACACCTGAACAAGCAGGAAAGGAGTAAAAGCCTGATTTTCAGATCCAAAAAGGTACTTTGGGAGATGGAATAGGAGATGAGAGGTGCCAAAACTGGGGGGATGGGGGGGGGGGGGGGGGTGTCACAGCTGGGATGCCAAAGGAGGAGAGAGGGAAACAGAGGAGCCTCAAGACAGAGGTTAAAGCTACTTTGGTGGTGGATTTGGTGGATTTTTCTTTGTGTGGGACTGTCCTCAAGCTCCGCGCACGCAGATGCAAGCATTCACCCTCCCTGACAGCATCTCTTGCCAGCACCTGCTGGACACATGCAGACACCCTGGGATGGGGATGCTGCTCAGCACCGGTCCATGCCCCCTCTCCCTGAGCCTGACGGGAACATCCACAGCTCCTTTCAGGGGAAGGTTTTTAAAGAAGCAAAAAAATTTTTCTGGGAATAAACCACCTTGTGACTGAGAGTATAAATCACCACTTTCTGGGAGCAAAACCCTTCCGTGGGCGAGGCAGCAGGGAGACCAGGGATGCAGGATTCCCACCTGTGGGAACCGGATCTACAGCTTGATGGAGACCCAGTTTCACACATCCTTGGAGGCAGCGTTGACCTCCCGTTTCACACAGGTGCCCAAGGCCTCGCACATGCGAGCAGTTGCAGGTGGAGAGAGGATTTGAGGTCTCTGCTGGGCAAGAACTAAGCTGGATCTTTTCCCTACCCCTGCAGCTTCCCGTGAATTATGTTACCACACGGACTCCAAAAAGACTGATGATGTCAGCCCCGAGCCTTGAACAGAAACCTCCTCACAAGGTGGCCACTTACTTAACTTGCTATCATACCTGCTTTTGATTACACACGGGAGTAGTGCTGTAGGGACACAGGATTTCACGCAGAGAGCACTCATCCTCTCAGCACTTGCCCAGCCTCGTAAATTATGGTGGGGACACATGTGGCTTTACAGGGCAGTGACACCTTCACTTTTACAAGTGGGTTTTGGTTGGTTTTTTGGTTTTTTTTTTTAATTTGGTGCCACAGCTTTAAAGAATGTGCTCAATAGATATCCAAACAGGAATTGTCAGAAATAGGAAACATGTAAGAGAATTTATTTAAATAAAGTCTCTCTTGCAAATCTATATAATAAGCCGACATCTCCTTTTTTATTCTCTTTTTTTCACAGTAGGAGACTGTAGCTCTGCTTATCCAGGGATCCACCTATGAGCATCTTTCTTTTGGGAAACTCTTCATCAGTTCCCATCTTTTGGAGGTTTTCTGTACTTCCCCACGTGAGAGCTCTTTACTTCGTGTTGAAACGAGCTCCTTTCAGCTCCCAGTCCAGATGTCAAGGCAGTTTGATGCCGGCCATCCTCTGCAAAAGCTGAATCCCAACTCACCTGAGGAACCCAGATTTCCAATAGTCCAGGTGCTAATTGAAGGAGAGGCTTTGGTAGTGAGATGGGGTGGGATGGAGGAAGGGGAAGGAAGGAGAAACAGAATCATTTTGGGAAACATTATCTCAGTTGCAAGGAACGAGTAAATTCCCCAGCCCCTATTTTTAGCATCTCCAACTTTTTACCTTTCCTGGCAGTGTGGTCCCTTATGCCATCACCAGGATGTCTGCACCAGAGCTCGCTGCTGCGTCCAGCAGCAGGTCCGGCTCCTCGGCCTCCAGGCTGCACCAGCCCAGGGCTGTTTTACAACACATCAGCCACAGTCCTGAACAAAATACTTTTATTGGATATAGGTTTGGTTTCATAATGAAAATTGAGAATATAGATTTTTTTTTCCCCCAAAATGGCATGTATCCACTAATATACAAAAAGCCTCTATTTATGGAAAAAAAAAAAAGAAAAAAGAAATATTCCTGATTGTTTGTAATGTGTCTGCATTCTTCCTTCTTTAAGAAAAAAGAAAACTTTAAAAACATAGCTGATGTTTTGTTGTTTTTTTTTTCCTGGTAGTTGTCCCGGTTGTTAACACAACTCCTTCAAAACACCAAGACCAGCCTCCACAGCCCTGCTTCAGTCTTTTTTGGTCAGAAGCAACTAATCCCAGCGAGACATGGAAATCGGCCGCATCTCCACGTTCACAATGTGTTTGCTCATCCATCCCCCTCTCTCCGGCCACATCAGTGAGACAGAAACGCTATCACGATACTTGAGAAGCACAAGTACTAGGCAGGAAACCAGCTTGCGTTAACGCCATGAATTATATACAGTGCTGAGTCAAAGCAAGCAGGATGGTGCAGAATGAGCCTGGATTGTTTGATCTGCCCTTATTTCAGCTCCTGTTACCTGCCTTTTACCCACTCGGAGGACTGGGCCAGTAAGGCAATTTCGGGAATTATTACATGCAGGCACCCGTGGGTATTAATGGTAAAACAAAACTCAGCCTCCTCCTGCGGGGATGGAAGGGGCAGGTTTGGTTTTCAAAAGGAAAACGAAAATAAAAACAAAAAGAAGAAAACCGGAGACCCGAAGGGCTTGGCAGAAACCAGGTCTGAGAAACCTGAGGGATGCAAAGACTAAAGGTGCGGAGCAAAGCCCACGGGGCTCGGAGGCCAGCATGGGACACCCCCCTCCCCACCACCCACGGGAAAAGCAAGCCGGTTTACCTTGGAAAGTCTATCTGGTAGGGGTGGGAGTCAATCGCTTAAGAGAGCTCCGCAGCAAGACGTGCCTTGAAAATGCCCTGAAATCCTGAGTCACGTTTTAACATCGCTATTTTATTTTTTTTTTTCGGTCTTTACCCGCTTGGTGAGGTCTGAGTCCGCTCTCTCCCTCCCATCGCACCCTCGAAGCAGCGACCCTGGGTGGGGGGGAGGGGCAGGGGATGGGAGGGGTATAATTATGGGGCAACTACTGAAAATTAAATACCGCCTCGGAGAAGTGGAGAGGGAAGCAGGAGAGGAAGGGGATGCCGATGTGGTAAAGCCTCCCGTGCACCTGGGAGTCGAGCATGAGGGAGGCGTTGAGGGCCGGCCCGAAGCCACCGCTGGCCACCAGGGAGCCGCCGAGGCAACCAACCGGGCTCTCCCGAGCCGCTTTGGGGGCTGCCCCGGGGGGCGGC
>NW_009647581.1:997163-999300 GCF_000708025.1 Charadrius vociferus
TGTCGTGATAGAAGGGGAAGCGGTCCATGATGAACTGGTAGATGCCGCTGAGGGTCACCTTCTGCTCCGGAGCCTCTTTGATGGCCATGGCGATGAGGGCGATGTAGCTGTAAGGGGGTTTCTGCGGGGGGTCCTGCCGGGAGATGGCACCGCTGGGGGCGAAGCCCAGGGCAGCCGGGAGGTACACCATGGAGGGGCTGCCCATGGGGGAGAGGTGGCTGCCGTAGATGTGGCTCATCGCCGGCGGGATCTCAGCTCCGGGTCTTCCCCCTCGGAGCCGAGCGAAGGGACGGGGCAGGGCAGGAACCTGGGACGAGTCCACCGGGGCGCTATTTGTGAGAGCTCAGATCCCAGCCCTGCCTGAAGGAGCTCGCTCTGCCTCTGTCCCTGCTTCATAGCTCTTAAAAAAAAAAAAAAAAAAAAAAAAAGAGAAAAAAAAAAAAGTTAAATAATTACGGTAAGTTTGCTATTATATGTTGACTTAGCACTGGAAAATAAATTGTCTCTGATAAACAGTCGTTTGTGTTCTCAGCCCACCCACATTAATTAAAATTTCATTGCTACAAAACTCCAAGCTCTCTCCACGTGTCTCGCTGGTACCAGCCAATGGTCTCCGGGTTATTCCTTCATTTGTTTATAGAATTAGTCTGTTGATAAGTCTGCCCACCCAAGTCGAATCAAGCTGTGTTTATTTGGAAAAATTTCCGGGCACCCAATATATAAACGCACTGATCTGATGTTTGAAATATCACGTCCACCCTTTGACGCTGTAAGCACACACAGCAGAGCAGGATGTACACTGCTGGAGCTCGGGGAGCAGCGGGCGAGGATCCCCGCAGGAAAAAAAATGGGGCCTTAAACAACAATAACAACAAAAAAAAAATATATATAAATTGAAAAATTGAAAGAATGGAAGAAAAAAAGGATGGATGAGAGGAGAAGGCAGCGCTGCGACGGGGAGGAAGGGACTGTCTGGAGTCCGGAAAAATTGGGGGGGTGTCCAGGTGTGGCAGGGCTCCCCGGCCCGAGCCTGCACCTCCCCTGGCGGGGACCCGGCTCGGAGCCGCGGCAGGGCCCGTCTTTGTCGTGTGTGTCCCCCCCCTCGTCGCGACGGGCCACCCGGGAGCAGGCAGAGGGTGAGCCCCAGGCTCAGCCCCGGGCTCAGCCCCGAGCAGGCAGGGCTGAGCCGGGGGAGACGCCCGGGGGCTGCAGCGAGCTTCATAAAAGGGGAATTTGGCAGGCGCGGGGAGGAGAGTCAGTATTTGTGAATGCGGGCCTGTTGCTTTATATTATGTACTTTCCTGTTTATAACAAGGAGAGGGATTATAACAACTTTACAAGTGCACACAGCTGGCCGGTGCTTACATTAGGAATTTGTGATGCTCTTTTTCTGTATAAACGTCCAGGTTTGGGTCTGTGTTTTGTGTTGTTGGATTTTTATTTTTTTTTTTTTCATTTACTGATGTAACAGCTTTAATCCGAGGCCCCGAGGAATTCCGATGCAATTGGAGGTGTCGGCTCTTTCCCCAGCCCCCCCCCAGCGGCTCAGACCTGCGTTAGACCCCGGGGAGACCCTGTTCCGTGGAGCATCACTTCTCCGGGGGAGGGAAGAGGAGGCCTGAGGGGGATCCCTTCCTCCTTCAGAGAGAAATAGCCCATCAGTGCAGCTCCCACGACCGTGGTGGGACCTTTACATGGCAAGGGAAGAGGTAAAAGCCGGGGTCCGGGGTGTCCCCCAGCACCGCCCGGTCCTGGCGATGCACCCCCTCCCAGGACCTCCCTGCAAGCTCCCCTGTACCCGTGGGGTTTCTCGCCCACTTCTGCTAACGTCCTGCCGTTCTCCCAGTAAACCACCGGGTGAAGAGGTTGCACCCCCGGGGTAAAAACCAGCGCCCTGGCTGTGGAGCCGCAGATGAGTCCTAAAGGCTTCAAGCCGCCATGCGAGCCTGGGAAATGCAGCCGGGGTGCGGAGGGAGGTGGCTTCTTGGGCGGGGGTAGGGGGGGTGTCCCCGCTCACAGGCTGGTCCCACGCAGGGGAAGGGAAACCCGCGCCTCTAACACCACCCTTGCCGGTACCGCCGCATCCCCCTTCCCCGGGGCGCACACACCCGCCGGTCCCGGGAGTTGCGGGACCCCC
>NW_009647581.1:1000015-1001407 GCF_000708025.1 Charadrius vociferus
CCTCCCCAGCGGAAAAGCCCCTTTTAAAGCAGCAGCGAGGAGCGCTCCCCTCCCCACCCATGCTTCCCCCCCCCCAGGAGCCCCTGGGGGCAGTGGGGCGTAAATCAGTGCTCCCCACTTCTGCTGCATGCCGGTCCGGGGTGGAAACAGGGATGTAAATCAGTGCCCCCCACTCCTTGCTGCATCCGAACACGGGGGTAAATCGCTTCTCCCCACTCCTTGCTGCATCCGCGCTTCGGGTGGTGGGGGGGGGTAAGGGTTTAAATCAGTGCTCCCCACTTCTCCTGCATCCCAGCCCGGGGGGAGAGAAGCAGGGGTGTAAATCAGTGCTCCCCACTCCCGCCGCAGCCCAGCCTGGGCTCCCTTAGACACCACCTCCCGGAGTGAGCTGCCCACCCATGGCCCCCTCGCCGTGCATGGCGCCGTACAGTTGCAAAGTCGCTCGATATTGACCCGAGGTTTGGGGTGTATTCCTTTCTCTCCTGGCCTTTCAGCGCCTGGTATGAACTTTCTGCAAAGTCTTCTCCAAAGTGACAGAAGAGCTAGCGGCCTTCCCCAAAAAACTCGTGCCCGGCGCCTTCCCACGGCATGTTGCCGAGCTCCAAGGGGGATGGGACGGCCTGGGGGGGACCAGACAGCTCAGTGCCTCGGTTGTGCAGAGACCTGGGGCGCTTCCTAAAGGGATTGTGTTTTACCCGGGTCCTGCAGAACCAGGGAAACGCTCCTTCGGCCGGGCTGCGGGGATATCCTACGCAAGGACCTTCCCGGTGGGAACGAGCTGGAAAACCACTGTCCTTTCCCTTCCCGAAACCCGGAGCTGTCTGGGCTTTCGGACAGGTTTGCAAACCCGTAGGTTAATAACAGCACAGCAAGAAGGAAAAAAAAAAATAATAAAAAAAATAAACCCCCATCCACCATCCTCATCCGCTGCCTGGAACAGCGCTGGGCCCCGGCCCGGTGCAACCGGCCATGCAGCAGCTTCAGCCAAGCCCCCCCGGGGCCGGGTTGGCCCTCCTGATCTGCTACGGGAGGGATTTATGCCGGTCCTTCAGCTGCGAGGGTCTGCGGGGCCTGATCCGGCCGCGGGTGTCTGCAGCAGCTACCCCGGGCCTTCCTCCTTCCTTCTTTCCTTCCTTCTTCCCCCTCTGCCCCGGCCGGGCGGAAGTCACCTGTCGCGACAGACGCCTATCGCCTTATCGACCTCCTTATCTCAGCTTTTCAATACAGTCCCGAGAAGATCGCTGCACTCCGACTTCGCTCTCACCTCACCTGCCAAACCAGCCCACCCAAAAGGGCTCCCCTCGGAACGGCGGGGGGGCTAGGGCTCGACGGGGGGGGACAGATGGGATCCGACAGCCCCCCCCCCCCACCACGGGGCACAGCAAAGGGACG
>NW_009647581.1:1001697-1002952 GCF_000708025.1 Charadrius vociferus
CAACCCCGGGTGAATCGTCGCCCCCCCCCCCCAGGAACTGTCCAGCAGCAGCCGGGGGGAGGAGGCAGAGGGTCCCTCCGGCACTGCACCCCTGCCCACTGGCCCCCGTGTGCCCAGCGCCCTTAGCCGGCGTGGGAAAACATGGGAGCATCAGCAGTCCCGGGATTTCTCGACACGTGTGGGAAAACCCACAGCAGCCACCTCGGGGAGGGCAGGCACCCACCCGGTGCTCCCCTGTGGCCACACTCCACGCGGGGCAAAAACACGAGAGCAAGCGAACTGGGCCAGGGGAAGGATTCTTCCCCGCTTTATTATTTTTTTTAACCCTATTTTCTTTATACCCTTTTACCCTATTCATTTTCTTTTTGCCCTTTTACCCGATTTTCTTTACCCTTTACCCTATTTATTTCCTCTCTTTAAAATAGCACTTTGGATTTTGTTGCATTAAAAAAAAAAAAAAGAAAGAAAAGAAAAAAAAATCAAAACCACCCTCTGAGAGCCAGGAAAAATGGCAAGAGTTTTACAAGAATGTTCCTTAAAATACAGATCGAGTGAGACTCGGACATTTTTCCTCATTTAAAGCAAGAGTTTCGGTGCTTTTTGCCAGCTTTCTAGCGCAGGCGAAATTTATCCCATCAAAACCAATTTATATCATCGATTTTAACAGCCTACCACGCGTATAACCGCTGCCTAACCCAGCCGGGACGACGAGGGGTACTGGGGGGGGCGCTGCGGGAGGTGGAAGGGAGGAAGGAGGACACGGCCAGGGAATGGCCCCTGGAAATGTTGGACGGCTGAGCCTCTGGAGCGGCAGGGAAAGGAGCCGGACTTCAGCGAGCTGGGCTTGAGAAGTCCCAAAGAGCCCTCCCAAAATCTGCTTCGGGCTTTACCGCATTTCCATGCCTTCGGCATTGCTGTTCCCCTGCGCTTCTGCGTTAGGTTAAAGCTGTTTTGACAGGTTAAGGTTGATTTGGGGAAAACCGCACAGCATCTGTCAGTACCCGGCATTGCGAACAGGAGCTTAAATAGATAAGGAGAAGGTTAAAAATCAACCAAATCTTCACACGGGAGAGGATTTTAAAAGCTTAAAATGATTCCGAAATGAACTTCCCACCTTCTTTTAGACTCGGCAGAGAGATGGGGGTTTAAACCACCGCTCTTATCACCCGCACCCCCTCTTAGTCTTTCGAATTTCCTTTTTTAAAATAATAATAATAATATAAAAAAGGGGGGGGGGATTTTTGTTTGTTTTCTG
>NW_009647581.1:1002999-1003803 GCF_000708025.1 Charadrius vociferus
CAGCTCCCCCCCGCCGTTTTCACCATCGAAGGCCTGGAAAATTTCCCCAAATTTCAAGCTGGCCAAGGATTTGGGATTGAGGGAGAGAGCCGATGTTCAGACCCAGCCGGCCCCGCAGTGCCTTATTCGTTTGCCCTCCCCCGAAGATGTGTAATTTCCAGCTCCCCACATGAACTAAACTTTTGATCAAAGAAATAAGAAATCTTTAGGGTCCGGGAAAACGACTTTGTTTCAAAAACAATCAGTTTTCCACATGAAGAAAGGTGAAGGGAGAAAAAAAAATAAGCAAAAAACCACGTATATACACAGACAAGCGCCAGACTTGGAGCAGAAAAAACCAGCATGGATTTATTTTAAGGTAAGTACAACAATTAGGACCACATAAGACAAACGAACTTTGAAGCAGGTTAAAGCAAATAGTCCTTAGGAATGGTCAAGATGAAATCTATTATACAAAACATCACACGTCGTAAATAATAATAAAAAAAGTATCAGATACTTTGTCTTTTTCTTTCAAAAAAAAAAAAATCCACCAGCAAAAAATAAATTATTTCCTCGTCTTGCGAAAAGAACAGCTCTAAAACGAGAGAAACTCTATTGCATAATTGTACACAGAAGAAGAAATCACTTGTCATTAATTTGGACGTTAGGAATCGTTGGGCGAGACAAAAATAATCCAGTGAACTCAACTTTAAATATTATATTAATGGCTCTGAAAATCAGCCTGATTTGAAATCCACACATTTTTTTACAGTACAACAGAGAACTTTAAAAATACCCAGGACATATATTTATATATATATA
>NW_009647581.1:1003927-1004223 GCF_000708025.1 Charadrius vociferus
AAATATATAAAATTATTCCTTTTTTTTTTTTTTTAGGATTTTCTTTTATTATTATTATTATTTTAGGAGACATCCCCCTTTTCAAGTAGAATTTACTTGCCTGGAATTTAAAGAGGCCCGAAAGGGGGCTTGGGATCTACAAACTTTGTGGCCCCCGGGTCCACGGGGAAGCTGTCAAATTTTTTTATTATTGTTATTATTTTTTTTTTTTCCTCCGTCTGAATCGTTTGGTGTGGGTTTATTTCTCCTGATCTTTTTCCTATAATATTATTATTTTCTTTTTTTAGATTTTTTTG
>NW_009647581.1:1006853-1010393 GCF_000708025.1 Charadrius vociferus
CCACACCCCCAGCCTTTTTTTTTTTAATTTTATAAATATATTTATTTTCAGTGAAACGGGCCGCCGATTCCTCGCCCGGCGCCGGGAAAAGCCACCGGCTCCCTCCCCGCCGTGCTCGCCCGGCGGCGAGTGACATCTCCCCGCTTTGCTCTTCGTACCCCGGCCCCGCCGTCGCCGAGGGCTGAGGGGTTCCTCTGCTGCTTTGGGCGAGTTTGAGGGCATTTTATTATTATTATTAAAAAAAAAAAAAAAAAGAAAACAGTGAGCGCACTTAAGTGGCTTTTTTGGGGTCTGGGGTTTTTTTTTCGTTGCGGCCATTGAGGCGGATTTTCTTGTGCATGTGAAATCCGCCTCTCTGCCTTTTCTCTTAATGATTTCATTAGAGGCAATCAGAGAGGGACAATTAGGGACGCATGGTGACCGAGTGTAAACGCAGGTATCGGGAAAACTGCTGCGAGCTGCCCTGTCCCACCCGGGAGAAGCGTGGATCTGCCCAGCGAAGAAACGAAGGTGGGAAACAGATTTTTTTCCCCCTCCCCGCTCCGGAACAAAAAAAGAAAAAAAAAAAAAAAAAAAAATAGTCACTGCAAAATCGATCCGAGCCCGAAGAGACCGAGATAAGGTTGAAATTAATTAGCTGTCACTTCGGCAGGGCTCCTTCCCGCCGCCTCCCCCCCGAGCCCGGCTGCTCCTGCTCTGATTTCTCAGCGGTGATCTTTTGGTTTCTTACACTGTAATTCTGCCTTTCCCTCCATGCAATTTGTGGGGCTTCGTAAGGCTTTAAAGAAAGATTTTTTTTCTTTTTTTTTTTTTTTCCCTCCCAAAGTCAGACTGTGATTTTTTTCTGGCCGCTGGTGAGAAGGTCCCTTCCCCGCTCCCAGCCGGGGCGGTGGGGACGAGACCGCAGCCGGCTCCGGCCGTGGGAACTCGGCGGGGCTAATTACCGGAGATTTTCTTAATAAGAAAGGAAACGATTTTATGAGATAAACGGGGGGTAAAAAGAAAAAAAAAAAAAAAGACACAGTTCCTCTACAGGGATATAAGGTTAAAAACTATCTGCGATGGAAAAATTGATTGGAAAGTTTCGCCGGACGCTTCGAAATCGTTATTTAATTTTGATGGAAATAAATGTAAATTGCCTGGGAGGGTTTCATCAACCGAGCAAATGTCCGGGGGATTTTTTATGAAAACAAATAGTAAATTCTGCGAGGTCTGCTTGATACTTTTCATGTAGATGTACGACCGTCGAGAAAACTTTTATTTTATTTTATTTTTTTCCCCGGAATAATTTGAGAACGATTTCACGATTTTAACTTCGGTTTTCAAAGAAATCACATTTCTCATAAAAACTAGGGCGTTTTCTTAGCGTACATAAGCACACGGGATTTCTTAAACAATATAACTTTTTAAAAGGCAGGAATTTTTAGATGCAAAAGCTTGACCAAAGCCACCCCTGCGGCGTCCTAGAGCTGTCCTTTCCTAGAAGCCTGGTACGCTCTCGAGAAATAACCTTGTTTGAATCTTACCTCTTCTCGGCTGAAAACTTTACCGAGATGAATTTCTACACAAAACCGAGAAGCAGCACTAGGTCTTTGCTGGCTGCCGTGGGGAATTTGACAGAGACTAAACCGACGGGCTCCGAAAAGCCCAAACTTCGAATGGCAAGAAGGAAAAGAAAAATAAAATAAAATCATCGCTACGAAAAATCGCCAGCTTCCAAAGGGGGGAAAAGAAAAGAGAGGAGTCCTTTCAAGCGAGAGAGCGAGAGGCACGGGGGGAGCACTCTCTCCTCCCGGGCACCGCCGGTTTCTCTCCCCCGTCCTCCGCGGGACTCCGGGAGCGGCGTTTGCCCGTCGTACCGGGCCCCGGGGCGGGCGGGGGGCTCAGGGCGGCCGGTGTCGGTGGCGGGAGCAGCGCTCACCTGCCCGCCCCGGGGGCTCGGCGCGGCGTGTGCTGCCCCCCAGGGGACACCGAAGGGCTTGCACCGCCCCACCGGCACCCCACCGAGTCCCCGGTTGCGCGGGAATACTGGGCGGGAGAGGAGGAGAGGGGACAGGGACAGAGAGAAGCAGAGACGGGAAGAAGTGAGGCGAGGGAAAAACCGAGAGAGGGGGGAAACGAGACAGAGGATCAAAGAAAGAGAGGGCGAGTGAGCGAGCAGGCGAGAAAGAAAGAGCAAGAAGTGTGTGAGAGGGAAAGGGAGTGGAGAATGGGAACAAGAGAGAAAGAAAGCATGAGTGGCAAAAAGAGAAAGAGAGAGAGACAGAGAAGAAAGAAAGAGAGAAAGAAAGGAAGAAAGAAAGAAAAGAAAGAATAAAAAAGCAAGAGGGAAGGAAAGAGAGATAAAGAGAGGAATAAAGAAGGAAAGAGAGAAAGAGAGAAGGAGAGAAAGAGAGAGGAAGAGAGAGAAAGAAAATGAGAGAAAGAAAAAGAAAAAGAAAAAGAAAAAGAAAAAGAAAAAGAAAAAGAAAAAGAAAAAGAAAAAGAAAAAGAAAAAGAAAAAGGAGAGATAAAGAGAGGAATAAAGAAGGAAAGAGAGAGAAATAGAGTAGAGAAAGAGAGAAAAAGAGAGGAAGAGAGAGAAAGAAAGAGAAAGAAAGAAAAAGAAAGAAAAAGAAAGAGAGAGATAGAGAAGAATAAAGAAGGAAAGGAGGAAAGAGAGAGAAGAGATAGGAGAGAAGGACATAAGGAGATAAAAAAGAGAGGAAGTAAGAGAGAAAGAGAGAAAGGAAGGAAGGAAGCAAGGAAGGAAGGAAAAGAAAAGCTATGTCATGACACCAGTCCAGCTAAGATCCACCAATGCACCTGGCTTTCTGCTTGTTCACCATTTTTGCACCTGTACTGGTGACCGACCCAGGAGAGGGCACCCACCGCTGGCGCCAGGGGGCTGACACAAACCCCACACCTATTTCCCAGAGGCAGGCAACATCGTGGGGCTCCAACAGGTCAGCCCAGGCCAGCCCCACCTGCTCTAATGGGCCTCCTTTGCCGGGTTATTTCGTAAGTACAAAAATTCAGCGAAACACTGTTTACTCACACATGGAAATCCGTTTCACAGTGGACAGAAAGACTGGTTTCTAGTACCCAGCTAATATGCTGTATGAATTAAAACCTCATTAAAAACTGTTGCTTTTAAAATTTGTAGTCTATTTTTAATTTTCAACATTCAGAACCAAGCTTAGTGACACCACTAGTTCAGCGCTCCCCTTTGGGTGCGTTTTGTCTGTTTTCTGTGGCTGCCCATGTGTGTCCAGCCTGCACTTCAGTGAAATGATTCCTGCAGCACAAGGAGTTTCTGCATTGTTCACAGGGTTTGTATTAATCCGGCACTCCCTTTTTCTAGGTGTTTTCACAAATTGTGGGTGTTTCAAGCAAGAGCTGCATTTTGCATTCTGTATGAAAGCCTGGGATCCTTTTTTAACCTCTTTCACTAGAGTATTTTATTCAATTTGGTGAAGTGGATATTAGAAGTGATTCAGACACCTCCAGGAGACTAATTCAATTTACAAGGATGTTGGTGGCCATGTCTGCTTCCTGCTG
>NW_009647581.1:1010414-1034609 GCF_000708025.1 Charadrius vociferus
ATCTGTACGAGCCACATCGGGCTGCTAGAGCTAATGTTAAAGGCTGCAGTACGCCTGATAGAAGAAACCCTGGAAAAGTAATTTGGAGCAAATTTCAGACCTGTAGCATTAAAGCAGGGAATCGAACCAGCAGAATAGATGTCACTTATTAGCAAACTCCTCATTTGCTTACGGCAAAGTACCCTGATTTCTAGAAAGCCAGCTCAGGCCCTCTTTTTTGGAAGCCAAATTCACGTAAGGAACAGCTTTACAGAGTGTCTTGCATGGAGGTTGGAGGGAGATGTAGGTGGTCTGGTAGGATCTCAGCCCCCCCCTCGACTGTTAATGTATTAATTAACAGCACTGTTGCTACCTCACTCGCTTTCGCTTTCTCAAAGGAGAGGAGGATGAGTGTGGGTTGGAGTGGAAACAAGTCCCACGAGCTGCAGCGTGGTGATTTTGGGTGACAGCGGACAGACGGACAGCGTCAGCACTCGCAGCCCGGGAGTGCAAATCGCAGCGCTGAATTACAGAGGGGTTGTAAATTGCTCACCAAAGGCCCGATCCTGAACTCCCTGCAGAGATATCAAAGTCGCTGGGAGTTTTCCGTGAGTAGGAAGCGGAGGAATGAGCTTCAAACATTTAGGCCCAGCTCCACATGGGTGGTCTATTATGCCTGGACGGATTCCCACTGGCTTCAGCAGCACTCCGAGGTAGTGAAAAGGCTCTTCCTAAATGCACCCCATTGCAGAACCAGGGCTCTAAGTACTTTCTTTGAATGCTTACGAGGGACTTCGGTGGAAAGGTGAAGCCCCAGGCTCACCGCAGCTGCTCCGCAGCATTTAGCCCAATACGTTGAAATTAAACTGAGTTTGAAAAACACACATAGTTGGAGGGGGAAAGACTCCTGAACCCAGCGGAGTCCTGGCCTTTGATTCGCACTGAGAAAAAAACAGTTCGGCAATCAACAGCAGCCGCAGAGAGAAAAGGCGTTTGCATCTGCCCAGTTACATCTGTAACTATTCAAAGAAGAGCATCCGAATTTGTTCCGCTTTTTGGTTGGCAGAGCAACAGTCGGCTCTGACGGTGGATGTGTATCGGTAGCATCCAAGCCAAGCAGATTAGAAACCAAATTCAAAAGCCATTTCCCCCCCTTCCCCAACACACTTTAAAATAAACCTCTGTTTCATTGTTCCCATGACCCTTCCATCCCACTCCACTCAGGAATGTCAGGATTCTCAACATCCTCCCTCTTCTTGGGGTAATTGTCAAATACGTTAATTCTATAAATAATAAATCATTCAAACAAATAATTTACTATCCTATTAAATGCAAGAAGTGTACTTTCTGACAGCTGGCAGACCTGGAAGCCCACGTAAAAGCTGGATATTGTTTTATTCATGACCAGCCAATTTCAAATGGAAAAATAATTGATTTGGGAATTTATGTAAAGTCTGTTTTCCCCCTCCCCAGCTTTAACACATGGTCAAAAGACCATGGTATTTCTGTAACATGGGGGGGGCACTCTCATGTTCATGATACAGGATGTCCTTTCCTATGCCTGACTGCAGAAGGAATGCTGCTGCAGATTTTGGGGTGCGCCACCCCTCAGGCAGCTCCCCCCCCAGCCCCGAGGCCCCGCCGCCCCCAACTGCAGGGGGCCATTCCCCAGCCTGGAAGCTGCCCACCGACAGAGATGCCCAGAGACGGGAGTCCAGGCTGCCCCAAGCACACGCTGGACACGAAGCTGTGTTTTCCCTCAGCGCGCCCCGCTCCCCCCAGGCCCAACCCCTGAGGGAAGAGCCCTCCATCAGGCCCAGGGCCCTCCATTAGGCCCAAGTTCCCACACGGCCTTTACCCCACACAACGCGGGGGGGGGGGGGCGCCCCGGCAGGACTACTGCCTTCCCCCTCCCGGGGAGGGGGGAGATCTCCTCGCCTGGGCAAAGACGGGCCAAGAGCGGCCCTTCCCCGCCCCGGACAGCCCCACAACCGCCATCCCCCTCCGCCTGCCCCACTCCTCCGCTTCGCCTTCGAGACTTTTTGGCCTCTGCGGGCCGCCGTGGGCGCGTGCGGGAGGGGCGGGGCTAAGCCGCAGGCTCCTCCCCTCCCTCCCTCTCGCTCCCCGCCGCCATGCAGGGGGGCGTGCGGCTGCGCGCGGGTGAGCGGCGCGCGGGGAGGGGCGGGCCTGCGTCACGGCGCGGGCGGGGGGAGCGCGAGCGCGGCCGTTGGGCTGAGGGAGGGGGGATGGCGGGGCCGGGCCGGCGGTGGCAGCGCTCCCCCGTGAGGCGGCCGATCCGCCCGCTCGTCCCCTCAGCTCTGCTTTCCTCCAGGTGCCTCCAAGCAGGACATCCGGGAGAAGGTGTGGGACTACCTGGAGGGCAGCGGCCTAGCCGCCTTCCCGCGGCCCGTGCACCGCCGCATCCCCAACTTCAAGGTACGGCGACCTGGCTGCGGGTCTGGGCCGCTGCCTCCCTCTAACCACAGCCTCGGGCTCTGGGGACCGGAGCCCAGGCCGGGAGGGGTCCGTCCCCCCCCTCCCCAGCCCCTGCAGTTCTCTGCCTGTCGCCGCAGCCCGCAAACAGGCAGCTGCGAACCACCCCTTGTGGGGTTGGTGAGTGACGGTAGAGGGTGGCAGAGCTCTGAAAAACACCATCCCAAGCACAGCACGACGTACATAACTTACAGCGAATAAAGAAATGCAGGTATCTGTACCTGACAAGATGTGGTAGGTGTGTGCTGCATGTTTAATCCATGGATACAAAAGCACCTTGTGAATGAGATAAATATATTTATGCGTTGGCAAACTGAGGCATTCAGAACTCGATCTCACTCCCCAGAAGCTTCGGCAGGTCCATTGGGATGGAAAGCTGAGGTCACCCGTCTTGTAGGACTTCGCCGAGGATTACACAGTGTGCTGCTGAAATGGGAATGGTGGCCAAGTTATTACTGGCAAAGTGCTGCTGGGCAGTGGTGGGAGAGCACTTCCTCCTCTGGCTTCATTGTGTCCCTAGTTTGATGGCTGGGAGAAAGAAATAAGAGGACTTTCAAGTGTTCAGTTAACTCAGGCCACCCCTTTACCGACTGCCCGTTTTAATCCATGCTCAAGGTGTGCAGCCACGTATCTGTCATATGTTGAAGAAGTGATGACCAAAATAGCATTGTGGGGATGTGTGTTGGGTGTTTTCACCCATGAGCAGCATTAGGGAGTGGGCTCTACTTTTGCTCAAGAGACTGGCAGAACATTCTGCCTTAGTTTGGAGCTGCGGTACAATAGGCACTGAAGCGGGTGGAGGAAGCCTGAGAATATCATGCCCTTAAGCAAGGGAATATCAGCCTAAATTACAAAAGGAACATGTGCTCTGCTAAGCTTGAACACCTTACTTAGTTAAGAAGTCAATCTTCTGAGTTCAGTATAGTCTCTGTAAAGAGAGAGCCTTGTCTAGAAAGTCTTCATCTGAAAGACTGTCCGACTATGGCTAACATTTAAAGAAATCTATTTATATTTGTTGACTAAAAAGGGAACTTGGTCTCCAGCTTTCAGTTAGGTGTGAATGAGGGTGAAGTTAGGCAAAGTGAGTGTACTTGGATCCCTTCTTTTTCAGAGGCCTGCAAGATATTAATCAATTGCTGAGCATCTGTTGGTATGTGAGTTTCCCATAGAGAAAATTGCAAAATTAGCAGTATGTCTCTCACTTAAAATCTGAGGAAATCAGCCTTTATAGGATGAAAGATTGTAAATTTCCCATCTCTGCTGTGAACTCCTTGGTGATGCACTGATATCTTGTGAAAACAGGGTGCCTCCCATGCGGCGACAAGGCTTCTGGGTTTACAGGAGTTCAAAGCTGCCAGTACTGTAAAAATAAATCCTGATGCTCCCCAGAAGAATGCTCGCTTTCTAACGCTGGAAGTAAGTGAATGTATTCTCTTCTCTCTTGATTCCTTTCTTCACGCAGGGGTCTGACCAGGCTTGCTGCTCTATTAAAGAGCTGGATGTGTTCAACAGAGCACGTGAGATTAAAGTGGATCCTGACAAACCTCTAGAAGGTGTTCGGCTAGCGGTGCTGCAGGTAAAAGCACCTTTGCACCCCTAAGGAGAAGACTGGGACAGAGTGCAAGCACTTGGTGGCATCTCATGGTCAGCGCTTGCCATTTCCTGGTGGGAGCTTTACCAGTCCTAAGCCTCATGAGGTTGCTCATGTAAGGATGTCTTTGCCTTTTTGGCAAATGTCGAAGGTGCAGGTAGGGTTTGTGGAAAAGAATATGTTTCTGCAGAGCAATAGCTGTTCCATTGTCATTGTATTCTTATTCCCTGAAACATGTAAGGTAGCCTCGCCTCAAATTACCTTACATTGGTCACAAGATGAATGTGTGACAGACTTACCTCAGACCTATGCATGTTCGCTAGCTTATATGCATAGCTCATTTGTAGACATGCACTTTAGAGCAGTCGGTATGTCTTGCCATCTATTTCTTAAATAAAATCTTATCTGGAATTTTGCTGTACTGGAGGGGACTCATCTACAAGTGCTACGCAATCAACAATGCTAATTGCTCTGTAGCAAATAAGATGATTAACCACATGGAGACCTATGGGACAGTAAAAGTATTTCTTTAGTGTCCCACCTCCTTTTAATGTGATAACTTCTTTTGTTACACAGGCAAGGAAGACTTTGTTAGTTCCCACACCACGTCTGAGAACTGGACTGTTCAATAAGATTGTTCCACCTTCAGGTGCAACTAAGGAGATCCTGCGAATATGTGCTACGTCTCAAGTAGGAATGAAAAAGGCGGGGGGTCTGAATTCAGTTGTAGAAGAGTGTTGTGTTGTGATAGTCCAGCTAGAAGTTGGAAAATCAGATGCTACCTGAAACAGTGTTCTGCTAGTATGTTACTCTTGTGTTTGTGTACGCATCCATCATTAATATTTTTTTTTCTTGGTACTTAAATTATGAGGAAGTTTAGTCTTTTCGCTGTATTTTATTAGCAAAATGGTATCTATATTTTGTGATGCTTTTTGGAACATTGTGAGCAACGTTCATTGGTGACTTAGATCTTTAGGTTTCTGATAAATAGTAGTCCTATATTCTTCTGCAGTTTTGAGCTAGCAAACCCTATAAAGAATATTTTAATGTTTACCATTTTTTCATAATCTGGTTAATAAAATATTAGGTGTTACTAAATAGGAAAGATCAATTCTTTCAGAATCCTAAGTCTAAAGAAACATTAATTCTGTCATTTGCACCAACGGAAGTAAAAAATGTGTTAGCAGTTTTCTTCTGAAATATGGTATGCTGCTGCCCTCTGGTGTTAAAATATCGTACTGTACAGCTAAAGTCATTTGGCAGAGAAACCTGCAGTATTTTATCCGCATCTTTATTTGATACGAAAACGTAACTTGTACAAAATGAATTGGCCAGCTATATAGGTTTTATTTCTTTCTTTATCTCCTGCTAAAGGCAATAAAGTTCTACGGTAATCTTGTATACAACTGAGGGTCATAAATGGATGGTAATTAAGAGCGACTTTCTTTGTTGGAAGTTCTATTAAAGTCATTAGCTAATTAAGCTTTTCAGGGCTGAAGAGCACTTTTGAAAGAGACCTTTCTCTTGACCTGCTTCAGGCCTCATATCAGATCTGTGATCTTACCACCATGTGTCTGGCTTTTCCCCCAACCAGGGATACTAATGAATAAATGCTATTAGCAGTTTATATTTACAAAGCACTGTGTGAACAATTCTTGCCACACTGCTCTGAAGTGGATAATGAACATTATTACTGATAGTCAGCCAAAAATTACTGATCTTTTGGGGTTTGTGCTCTACACAGAAAATGTTTGGCTTTTTATTGTGAGGATTAACTTAGCACAAAGTTGAATTGGTGTGAGGAGGATTTACATTACACTGTGCCCATATACTAAGAGAGAATGAATCACAAGATACCTTTTTAAAAGTTCTAAACCTCCAATGTTTGAAAATCCAAGTAAACACTATTTTTAATTTCTGCAGCTCTGGACAGAATTTTGTTAGGATATGTTTTTAGAGAGGAGCCTGAAGAGGGGTGGGTGAGAATGAGGAGGGAGAGAGCGGAAGAAAAAAAGGATGGCAGGGCTGTGTGAGGTTTTTCTTTTCACTTGTCAGGAACAGTCTCTTTTCCTGTTCATTAGTATCTTAGATAGAAGGTTTTGGTAAAGATAGCTTAGCTTGGCAGTGGCGCATCCCGAATGATGATCACACAGCAAAGTGTTAAGGAATGAAGTCTCAGGGCACACCTAGGCAGCTTTGGAAGGTGCTTTTAAAGATACAGGTGTGGAGAAACAGACAGTGCAGTGGATGCCGTGTGAAATGGAGAGTGATCCAGCTTGTGTACCTGGTTGTGCTTCAGTGAAGGATTTTGTGTGACTTTAGACAAGCAGCTTAACATCTTTATGCTGTAGCTCTGTGTCTAAATTATTTTTGTGACAATTAATTTAAGAATTTGTAGTGCTCTGATATTCCTCATGGGCATGAATTTACATATTATGACTCTTAAGTTAGTAGTAGTAGTAGGGTCGAAAGTGTCATTTGCCCTCATTTTTAGAAATACATGTCCAATAAAGGATTTCAAAATATGAGGGTTTGATCCTAAATAAGTAACCTTGCTTAGAAAAGTGCCCACCTCCCTTAGCCCTCCTTGAAGTCTGCCAAAAACCTTGCCACTGTAGTAGGGAATGTATTCTAGGATTCCCTAGAGGATAACTTTCCAGACATGTAGAGCTTGGCTATACATGGAAGAAACACTTTGAAACGTGGGGAGTTGCTTGGATTTATCAAAATATTCTGGGTTTCTGCCTCACTGGTTGGAAGACTCTGCACTCTGCGAACTGAAAATTATGTGTTTCTTGCAGGGTATAAAAGAGTACAGTGTGCCTGTGGGTCTTGATGGGAAAGCACGAGTGGACTTGGTTGTTGTAGGATCAGTGGCTGTCTCTGAAAAAGGTAAGATAAACCCTTGTAGGCTTTTCAGGAGGAGGGTCTTAAGTCATGATTCACAATGTCAGTAGGCTACACTACGTGTTCCTTTTGGCAGACCCGAACATATCTTTGGGACTGAATTATTGTCTTGACTTCTGTCTCTTCTGTGTGACAAGTCACTGATCCCAATCCAACCAGGAAGAATCGATGTCTGCTTTACAGCAATACCACCAGGACTCCTGGTGCAGACAGTGGTGTAGTTTAAAGCGTGCAGGCCAGTGTTTTGGCCTTCGGTAGAACTATTCAGGCAAGCAATTATTTATTTTTTTGTTGTTTTTTAAAAGAATCGGAGGGCTTCCTGTTCAGAGGATCTGCTCTGCTCTCACAGGGTGTGTGAAAGGACATGTGTTATAGATGATGTTTAGTACCTATTTGGGGATCAGATTTTGCATTTTCTAGTTTTTTGAAGACCTGCTGCTGGTGAAAATTTTTCCACTAACTTTATTATCCATTGCCTAAAAATAACATGCTCTTTGTGTGCAACCCAGACTCCTCTTTACCCACATGAAGTTAACCTATGTTTGACATTAATAGAGGTTTCTAATTGCCATGGGTAAAAAGGCTTCTATGTTAACTGAATTGGACTAAAGTTGGTTTATTCTGAATGGGAGGCTCCTGGGATCCTGTAGGAGTTAATTGAAACTGATGATTTATATTAATTTCAGTGGTGATTACAAGGAAAGTTGCATTCTGTGAGAGACACTGATCTGAATTTTTCCCAAGTTACAATTCTGTGCTTGGTTTGTCTGTTGCAGACTGTTTAGTTTAATTGCAAGCTTTTGACGGTTACCATCCTTTCCACTCTGTTGTTCTTGTGTTCTCTATCACCGTTTGCTTTTGTGTGTTTTAGGCTGGAGAATTGGAAAAGGGGAAGGTTATGCAGACATGGAATATGCAATGATGATGTCAATGGGTGCAGTGCAGGAAGATACACCTGTAATTACTATTGTGCATGACTGTCAGGTAAATTAAAATATCCACTCTTGAGTGATGAGTCAGAAATGTGTGCTACTAAATGGTATGTCTCAAGAAGAGACTTGGAATGATGTTGGTGTAGCATCTTTACTTTGTTTCCACTATCATTGACAGATTTTCATATGTTGCAAGACATCAGGAATGGCGTGCAACTTTAGTGAATTTGTTTTTAACTATTTACCAAATCTCTTGTTCCTTGTAGGTGGTTGACATAGCAGAAGAGCTCCTCGATAATCATGATTTAACTGTGGATTATATACTCACTCCAACAAGAACTATCAAGACTAATTGCAAACGACCAAAACCTCAGGGAATAATATGGCATAAGGCAAGTTACGTCTGCTAACGGTTGCTTACTGGTACTGACGTTCTGTTGATAAGTCCCCCATTTTTACATATAAACACATTTGTGGCATTAGAAATACTTGGAAAAGGAGCAAATGTGTTTGTCAGATGAAACAAAACAATAGCATATGTGTTCGGTGTTTTTTAAGTGGTAATAGTGAGGAGAAGAAATATGTTATTGAATTTGAGGTTGCTGTATCAAATGGATTATAGGGTGAAAGTCCCTGGAAACGTTGTTTGTGGATTGTTAAGATAAACATATTTCTTGTAGTTGCTTGCAGTATAATAGTCTATGTAAGCTGAGGGGCTTCTCCACATTATGTTCTATTCCTCAGTGCTCATTGAAATTGGCTCTGTTCGTTTTCTGGAGACAGTACCATGGCATTAGGCTGTGTGGAATGGGTAGAATATGTGCCGCTCTGGTTGTGAAAGGAAAGCGTGACCTAGTGGCTGATACCTTGCTGTTTACATAGTGGATGTATGGGACTAACTTTCGAAGGATAGATGAATTTGTGGCTGGAGCTCATTTTCAGGTGGAGGAATAGTGACTTTATACTGCTTTAAATCATGAATCATTATTTATTGATAAATATTGTTTTATGCGTTTGACCTCCCCTTCCCCCAAGATTGTCAGAAACTTTAGCAGCTTCATAAATGGTTTCAGAAAAGCATTTAGTGAATTGTTTTACTGGAAGTTCATGCTGGGAAAACTTTTTCTTTGTCATTAGACTTTCATTCCTAAAATCATCCCGTTAGGGAGCAGACGCAATCCCGCGTGACTGAGTCGCAGCAGGAGTACTGAAATGAGCAATAGCACTGAAATGTCTTGCAGAAACCACTGAGGAATTATTAGTGAATACTTCTAGGGAAATCAAGAGTTGTTTGTTAAGCACTTGCCAACCAGCAAAAAGAGTTAAATTTGTTAAGGTAATGTATCTACAACAAACAATTCTGGCCAGTACTATTTTTATTCCTATGGTGGGAGAGTATTTTACCCTGCCAGTGGTTGAGGATTTGAGGTTATAAATAAATAAATAAAAGCTCTGTCTGTACTAGTGCATTTTTTCCACTGAATTATTTTTGAATCATAATTTTTTTAGGATATTATTGAATGTAATTGTTTTGAAGGCCTACCCCTTGTGCTCCATCCATCTTGCCAACATATTTTTGATCACGGGCTGTCTTAATGTCAGACTTCAATCTCAGTAAAACTTACTAACGCTTTTTTCTTTTTTTTTTTTTCTGTCTGATTCCCTTTAGCAGCGACATTTTTCAAAGGTCTGGGGAACACGGTGTCTTGCAGGGGCCATTAAACTTTTGGCAACTTTTACCACTCATGAAAAGTCAGTCAGTCCCAAGCAATGTATCAAATTTGATGTTACCTTTGCGTTTCTTTGCTCTTTAGAGAAAAAAATCAAGATCAGTGTTATAATATACACCCTATAAACTAATGAAGTATTTGCCACAGCTCCTTTGTGCTTGCGTCTAAAGCTTGAGGAGATGCTTGGTAGAGTCATATCTAAAGCTTGCGCCACACTGAATTTAGCCAGTTGGCACGAGACAGTGGAACTTTTTTTTCTATAGTAATCTCTATATTAGTGGCATTTTCTGAAACATACAGCTCAGTGAATTTTCTACAGTTTTCACGGAGAATGGAGCACATTACACAGTTGAGCCTTTATTTGAATATTTGAATGTTGATTTAACACCTAAAACTGTTTTTGGCTGTTCTTCAGAGCGTATGTTGATTAGATAAGAATATTGGAGAATACTAGTCAATACAGGGGTAATCATTACATTTCTGTTGTTCTGGGAACGAAGTTTTGTGTCTACATGAAGAAGAAAGCAATTAGCATTATTCTTTCATGGGGAGCTGAACAACTTCTGTATGTTTTGTTTGTGATTGTGGTGATAATGGGATGATCAACCTCTTGCACACAGAGTCTTGGAGGTGGGAGGTCTAGTTAATCGGCAGGGTGTTAGAAATGCAGGATTTGATACGGGCTACTTAAGTGTTTGTCCTTTGACTTTTCCTGGCTGCTTCTACATCCTTTCCTCTTCCTTTTCTCTACAACCTTTTCTCCTTCAAATCCTGGCTTTACTGGTGCATTTCTGCTCCTCGGAGCAAAACTAAATGAACCGAGAGGTAGTGGGTAAATAAATAATCCGCTTCTAAATATGGTGTTTTGTCAACAGAAAGTAGCTTAACTTTATTGTTGTGTGATGTGTAAAATACATTGCAAAAAAGTTCATCCTTCAGGAACATGGCTGGATCAAGCCAAGACAATGATTTAAGAGGTTAAATTAAAGGTGTTTGCAAACATGGGATTACCGCTAAGCATTGTTGCAAAGTATTTGCTTTCCTGAAGCTGATAGGTTAAATAGTCATTAATACATACACTCTGTTTTCAGCTCAGAAGTGCTAAGGTACTTAGGTAGCAAACAAAATGCATGTCTCCAGGCTAGATTTCTGTGCTTGAAGAGGTACTGCATTTTCCTGGAGTGTTTTTGTTTGTGCTATGTAGGAAGGAAGTAGTGTGTCAAATATGGGGATGGGGTAAATAGGTGTTACTCTGTGAGTAAATAATTCACTTCTTGGGGTAATTGGCGTGATTTGCCCTCAGATACCTCCTTTCAGTTCTTCTCAGTGCAGAATTTCCAGCTGAGCTATTTTCTTGCTGTCAAGGTAGCAAACAGGAAGATGTTAATTACTTGCTGTGATTTGTGTCACAGAAATCCTGATTTAAAGACTTCCAAGGAAGTATAAAAGCCACAATATTATTAATACCAAAGAAGCATTATCGGTATCAGTGCTAAGCACTCGAGAAAGACATCTAAATACAAAGGCAGTACTGTGGAGTACACTGGAGTGTTTCTGCATCTGCGTTCAGGTTTGTGAGAAATCAGTATGTGCTCTTGGAGGACAGCAAGAGCTGCTAAGAGCTCAGCGCTGTGGAAAACTTTATTTGGATGCCAGTGGAGAACTATTTGGCTTCATCTGTCTTGAAAATCTAACCCATTGTTTCTGGGAACTCTAAATTCATGAAACAACTTACTTTCTCATTTAGTATTTTGTATGGGTAGCTGTGATCTTTATCTGCGACACTGTCTATTATATTTGTCACAATTATGAAGTTATTTGTGCTGTGCTTATTTTAAATTGACACTATACAGACCAATTAAAATATTTGGGGTCATGAAGAGGGAAATGAGAATAGTTGGTGGAAAAATCACAAGATTCTAGCAAGAATTTCCTTCTGTTTCTTTAATCATTCTTTTGCTGCAAATTTTATAGAAGTAGGAAAAGATTTTTCCCAAAATGAAATTAATAGGGGGGAATCCCTGGGTCTAATGTTGAAAGAGTTTAGCATGCAGTGGCAGAGATGGAAACTATTGACAGCAAACAGCTTTTGATTCGGGTCTGTGGTAGAACATTTGGAAAGTAAAATGATGTTGTTTTAAAGCTCAAAAAATTCACACGTTGTAGCTGGCAAAACCTTCATCAGGGACTCAGTGTTGCCATCAGAAGAAAATTGCTGTCAGTTTAGCCAAGGTTTGTTTTATTTTGTTTTTTCAGAAGGATAGCGTGAGCAGGGCATGCTTCCACGCGTGGTTAAACATCTCAACACCTTTGCAAATCTGACCCTTGCTGCAGAGTCCATGGAATCAGTTTTTGCTGATGAATTCCAAATGTGGGTTGCATAAGTTTCTCCTGAGGGACACTAGCAGACTTCATGGGCTGCCAGCTCCCAGAAATATGCCCTCGGATTGCGTGCACATATTTGGACATTTTGTGCAAATGAATGATAAAATATTCGACTGTGCTGGCCCGTCCTAGCTGTCTTGGCTTTGTCTGTGCTTTAAACCCCTGTGAGCTCAGTGCTCCTTGACACAAGCAACTGATTAAGGAGACAACACGAGAAGTGGGCTCTGTCCTGGAGGCCTCTATGAGGAGTCTAGGATCAGAGACCCCTCAGGGTGGGCAAAGATGAATCATTCAAACACCTTCTGCATACCAAGGTCAATATTTGGAAGGGCTGGTGGATCTGCTCTACTTTTGATTGGTCTTGTTCACAGCCTTCCATGACAGGGCAGGGCAGCAGCAGCATCTGTCTCCATCTTGAGCCATGTGTTCTTATATCCGTTGCTGTGTGCAGATGGGTAGCTGTGTGAAGCAGAATTAAATAGCAGACCTAACGTGCTCTCCATTCTATAGCTGTCCTTCCCTCATCTGCCGTACATCACAACTGCACCGCCTCTGCTGCCAGGGAAATCAAAGTGGTGTTTGGCTTGGCCTGCACTGTATCAAGGGTCAGCATTACTCATTCTGTCAGAGGACAAACACATCTTTCATTTTCCCCAGCAAAATATTGAAAGTGGCTACATTCACTGTTCTGGAATAACAGAGGTTGAAGAGAGCCCTAATGTTCCAGCAGAGATGTTGCAGAAGTCCATCTGCCACTACATTGTTTTGGGACCAAACCAGGTGTCATAAGAATGGATGCTCAGGGTTAAGTGCTGGGAGATTTGTGTTGGCTGTCAGCATTCAAGACTGTTTTCTTCAGGTTTCTGTCAGAAAGGGGCCACATTTCCCTTCTCAGCTCCTTTCCCATAGCCCGGTAATTGTGTGCCAGAAGAATTCATCTACCCTGCTGTCCTCTTTCCCCAAGGCTCTCCCAGCTATGGCAGGGAGTAGGCAGGATTGTTAAATGATTAATTGCCTTTGGTGGAGTTATTTTTAACCTGAATCACTTTAGTTACTGAGTTTACAGCACAGACCCACAAGCACTTCTCTTGGCCAACCCCAGAGGGCTGAAGTACGGAACTGGCCTGGGAATTGGTGGTCAAGGGATAATAGGAAACTTCTTCAGCTGGCTTCACTGCCAAAGCCAATCATTTAGCTAAATCCCAACACTCAATACAAAGTTTACAAACATCAATAAATGGTTTGGCCTTGACTTTATAGAGATGGGGGAAGCAAGGGAAGAAGCTTCCTCCACTGGGTTTGCCCAGGTCCACATAACTGGATCAACCAGACTTGGGGTAGAACCCAAGCCCCGTGCATCCTGGTTTAGCCTGAAGCAGTAGGCAAGGCTGGGGAGGAGTGACCAGCCGGCACAGGACCAAGAAACGTGCAGCTTGTTTGAAAGAGAGGAGGAATATCTTTGGCCTCTCTCCACATGGAAATAAATCATTGCAATCCTCCACAGCTCACAAGACAAAAGAAACTTTTTGCATGATCGTAATTAGCAACACATTGTACTACCACGGAGTTCTTTTGTTTGCTATTTTGCAACAGAGCACAGCGAGCTTTTTCCTCTCCTCTGCCACCCACTGCCCCCTTTGCCCTTTTGGCTGTCACCCCCTACACCCCAAAAAAGGTAGCGAATTGGTTTGATGAATAGAAACTCTGAAATCCCAAACTAAGTTTCTGCCTTTCCTTGACATAAAAGTGTGGGAAAATAGGGAAGGATTTGAAAGCTTTGGCCCAGCTGACTCTCCTAGACCCCAGGGAAAACAGCCCTTAAGGTAAATCCTCTGTCTGTCTTTTGTGGCAGAACGATGTCAGTTGACAGTGTCATAACTTGTCTAATGTAGGTTTTTTACAGAATGTTTTCTATTACAAAAAAAAATCCAAGTGCCAGATCAACTGCCTGTGTTGCTTTGGTACTGTAAAGGCTACTTACTGTTACATCTGCACAGGGCTGAATTTAAGGTAATGATAGGTTCGCTTCATGGTGGTGTTTTATCAGAGCTTCAGCTTTTATAGAAAACAACAATTCATAGTCCTCAAAAAGACATACATGCTGTTGTAACTACATCTTCCCGAGTTTGCAGGGAGCCTGAAACAGTAGCTCCAAGAGCTCCAGTCAGATGCCAACAACTACTGGGCACTCTAGTGAGAGGAGAGGCCGTGTTGAAGCCTGGCCAGTTGAAGTCTCTTAGAGAGTGTACTGGCCCCTGGATTATTTAAATCCTCTCCTTGGTTTGTCCTTGAAAGGCTGGGAGTTCCAGAGATCATCCTCTCAGTGCCCATCTCTTTGATTCCCTTAATCTACAAAGTGGTAAGGGTTTGCCCTTGGTAGCATTGATCTTTCTAACTAAACACACGGTCCATGCCTTGGGAACTGAGTTTAATTTCAGGGTGAAAGGAACTGTACGTACACTTAGTAAGAGGTTGAGGTTGTGCTTTGGACCCAGGAGTGATTAGTTGCATGAGAATAGAAAAATGTTTTTCCTGTTTGGTTTAATTAGCATAGAGCTTACATTTCACATAGAAATTTGACAGAGGACAACAAATGTTCCTAATTGTTGGCCAGTAAAAACAAAGTAAGATGGCTTCAGCCATTGGTTTGATGTTGTATCGCCCAGGGAAGGGGAGTTTGCTGTCAAACACAGCAGTCTGAATTCTTGGCTGAGAAAAACAAATCAGTCCAAGAATCCACAGAGCAATAACTATTCAAAATCTGAAAATGGCGTGTACCTTTCAGAGTGCGGAGGCTCCCAAAGCCCCAGAGGAAGTCCTTGCCTCCCTGTGCTGGCTGCCAGATCAGGCCAGATTTGTTCAGAAGTTGTTCTCAGTCATAAAGTTTGCTTGTTTAAAGGGGCTGATCCCAAAGATCTTGAATCTGGGTCTGCAGTGTGGCAGAATGGAGGTGGCCTCTGTGCATACTGGTTAGTCCTATTCTGCTGTTGGAAGTTATATTAACATGATAGGGCTAGGACAGTAAATGATGTTTTTATTTAGTTTCAGCCTGAAATAAAGCTTCGTTTGCTCCTCAGAAGAGGAGTCCTGGGAATGTTTAATAGACTTCTGTTGACTGGCTTTCCTGTTACCTAAACCTAACATTGCCCTCACCTTGTCTTTGATTTTACTCAAGTCACTTCAGAGCTTGCCTACAGATCTGTAAATTTAGACCTTATGTGGTGCAGCCAGATCCAAACTCACTGTGACTGTAATTGTAGAACCAGGAATTCAGGAGCTCTGAGATGAGAGAGGTCTGAACTGGGAGATCTGCAGGCATATTCTAGCCAGGATATGCCAGTGCTAGCCCAGCACAGCCTGCTGGGTCGTGGCAGCTTATAAGCTTGGGTGCAAGTACCCTGCTAGAGTGGCTTGCTCACGCTGTGTGGGCTACTAGCTTGGGTCTCTGCTAGCTCAGGCATCGCTCCCCTAGGCTCTGTTTTGCTCCCTAAATTTAAGAATTGGATCTTGTGTTGATGGATGTTCTGCTTGTCCAGCAGCCAAGTACGAATTATTCCTCCTTCCAACTGCAGTCTGCAAGCCAAGAGCTAGACCACATTAGCTAGGGAACCACTGCGTTTCCTGCCAGTCTCTGAGTGCAGCCTGGGGCATCTCATGCCTGAGATGGATAGGGTTCAGCTGTTGAGAGGAAGAGCCCTTCCAGAAAAGCTGCTTGTGAACTGGGGGTGGATGGAAGGGATAGAGGGTTCACAGTTTTGAAGCAGAGTGTCCGGGCGCTGTTCCGTTCTGTGATCCAACCCAGCAGACTGGTGTGGGATCTGATGAGTAGCTGCGGGCGGTGTGTGAGGTCAGATGACAAGAGAGAGGCTGTGGTGATGTGCCACAACCAGAGAACGTGCCTCCAGCTGGGCCCACACTCATAGGAGCCCTGCTACAAGGCACGCTCCCCAGCTGCAAACTTAACACCATCGTCCCTCCCCATTGTATGACCCAGCCTACGGGATATCCTGTGTTGGGGGAAAAGAGTGTGAGGAGGTCTGTGGAATGAAAGTGCCTGATGGTCTGATGAATTGTCGGCGTATAAGACTCTGCCAGAGCAGGAGCACAGGCCCTCGGTCAAAGCAAATATTAAGGGATAACAATAAGAATACGAATCTGAAAGCACCCTGATAAATAAATGTCAAAATCGAGTAGTTCTGAGTTTGGTTTTGATTTTCCTGCTGGATCTACATTGTGCTGCTTACTTAAAGAGTAACTAATGTTTATTTTTGTCCTGCAGTGTGTATTTAGGGAGCAGCATCAAAATCAGGCCAGCAATTAGTAACATTTTGAATGCTCTGGCACTCTGAATGGTAGCAATGTAATAAGGTTCCTCTCTTTTTATGGCACAAATGGGTCCTGATGGTCGTCTCCTTTTTCTGGAAGGGGAGAAATCTCATAATTGTATCTGTCTTCCTCCTTTTTAGGTCAGCTATGAGATGCTGGAAAAAATCCCCATCCTAAAGAGCCTTCGATACAGAGAGAAGCAGACTGGCAAGGATGTTACCCTCCAAGATGAACATTCAGGCTTGGCAAATGCCAACGCACCAGCAGTGTCGAATGAGGCAGCGATGGCTGAAAATACAGGACCGCAGGCCGCAACGGGCTCAGCTCAAATGGGACAACATTATGTTGAAAGTGATTCTTTAAATCCCAGATTAGGGGGATCTGGCATGATTACTACCGTGTATGTGGGGAGCATACCTCCCAGCGTAAGAGTGAGCGAGCTGAAATGTGCTTTAAGGGAATTCAATGCAACTCCTTTACGACTGAATTGGCAAGGAGCACAGCACAGGGCTTTTCTCGATTACAAGGATAAAGCAACCGCAGAGAGTGCTGTATCCTCTTTGAAAGGCTTGAGCCTCGGGGGTAATACTTTGCGAGTTGAGCTGGCCAAGAATCAGAGAAACAAAGGGCAAGTAGAAATCAATAGTCAGAAATGAATATGAATAGAGGAAAAACAAATAGGCGTGTTTTCATTGTTTTGTGAGAAGCCAACCTAAGTTTTCAAGGATATTAGTGTATCCTCTGATTACTGCAGGCTAAACAACAAAGTGCAAAGCCAACTTTTCAAACAAATGCGGCATACATCTCACACCTGACTTGCCTGCCTCATTCCTGCAGTTGTACATGCAAAGTGTATTTGCCAAGACAGATGACAGAGGGGCCATTTCTCTAAACGGTTACCCACAAATTACCCACACTCTGTGTATTTGTTTTTCATTGGCCGTGGGTTGATTTGCTGTTTGGTGTGTACATTTGTTAGGCCTGGATCAAAAACCTGCCCCTTGGTAGCTGTGTGCCACCACATGTAGCGAGGTGGTTATGTTCTGTCATCTAAAGGTTGTACCTGCAAATTTGTACTTGTTCACTTTAAAATGCAGCTGCAGAAAATCTGTCTTAATGGTTACAGTTCTGTTTACTAAAAGATGGGGTTTGCCTGTTGGGAGTTTTCAGCATATTTTTCCAAAATATGCCCAGAAGGAGAGATTGCCCTTTTTATGCTCTTGAAGAATGGCTGTGGAAACACTGGCTCAGCCACTGAGTTCCAGTAGTAGCTAGTAATATCAGGTGGAAGAGCTGGTAGCCCTTCTCAGCTTTGTTTTTCTAATCCAGCCCTTTGTAAACCTTATTTTTCTTATTTCAGTCCAGCAGAGGAAAGTGAAGACCAGTTTCTCCTCTGCTTTTCTCCAGAACGCTTCAGTTGCCTTTTTCATGGATGCAGATAATTATAAAATAGATGCTTTTCCTGATCGTCTTGTTTCTTATAATTTGGTGTGATTCCATTGCCTCCGTGAAGTTACATTTATGTATAATCATTGTAGCGGAAATGAAAAGCATATAGATCACAGTCAAAACTTGTGGGTGACTAGTCTGGTATGGAGTTGTTTGAAGGGTTGCTGGAGATAGTGGCAAAGGCTGTTCCTGCTGTGCCTTTGTCACCACCGTTGTGGTCTCCCTGCACCCACAACATCAGACAGCAATGAGGGTTAGACAGCAACACTGGCAATGCTGCATTGTGAAAGTGCTATCAAGTACTAGCTTGAACAGTAAGATTTGCACACACGTGAACATTCACTTACGGTGTAGAGGAGAATGATGATTTATTTGGTATGGCTTTTATTACATTTTTTTCTTCAGTTTCCTATTCCTGAAAAACAAGTTGAATTTTGGCTGAACCATCCTTTCTAAACAGAAGCACTTTTGCCATTGATGCTGGGCACATAGTCAAAGTAAGCATCTAAATGGATATTTTTTTAAGTATGAGTTGGAAACTTTTTTTAGCCAGAGGGTACTGTTAAGTATATTTTAAGCACGTTATTATGCCTCAAGGGTCAGACATTTCGTACAGTATTAAATAAAAAGTTCTCATCGTTATCATGTACTCTGTACAGAGGGGCTCAAGTAAAGCATTGCTTTAACTTCTTGTAAGGGCAACAAATGAAAGGTTTCTGAAAAAAAATTAAAAAATAGTGCTGTGCTCTAGAATGTTCTCTTTTTCTCCAGTGCAAAATTATTTTCAATGTCACTTAGTCTGAATTAAAACATAAGCACTCGGAGTCCTCTGTGTCTTGTTTCAATGGTTGTGCACTTCAAGTGCTAAGAGTCAGGGGTTATGTTACTACTTAAACATACTCATTACATCATGACTTAGGGAAGGAAAGAAAAGCAAAAAAAAAAAAAAATTACACATCACTGCCTTCCCTTTCCTAATGATGGGAAATTAAGTAATGTGATCATTTGATGTTCTTTTTGAGTCCTGCAATACTGCTTGCTTTGGTGAAGATGCCCAGGCGACCTTAGCAGTTAAAAAGCAGATATTCTGCCAATGAAAACATCTCAGACTTCCCCTGTTGCATTACAGATTGAATCAGCCTTTTCTGGTCAAATTTGTGGGAATTTCATCCTCTACCTTATTTCCTTTCTTAACATCTGAAGTTTCAGTGTGGATACATTACGTGGTAGGTAGATGTGTTAGGTTTGCTTGCTTTGCTCTCAGTGCTGCACGCGGGTTTTGTTTGGACAAACGTGTCTAGATGGTTTTGTGTCTGCAGTTGTGGTTCTGTGTGTAGCCTGCAGGGTGAGCTGTGCTGGTTCTGGGTCCACGTGGGCAGATCTCTGCAGGTCTCTTCCAGCCTGGCGCATTTTTTTTTGTCAGGTATTGCGAGGACACATTTCACAGTACTACCTAATATCTTGTTACTTTCCCGATAGGCAGTTAACCGTCCAAACCACACTATGGAGAAGATATTAACTAGAGAGGGCTGTAGCTGTTGTTAGGCTCAGAGAAGAAAAATTATTACTGTAAGCTTAGGGTAATGCACTATTCATTAGCGTTTTGAACGGCCTGGAGTAATGATGTTGACGCTATGATATTTGTATTTCCAACTTAAGTCATCATTCTTGATCCAGGTTATTAATAAACAGCAAGGTCTTTTGGGCCTCGCCATCTTAAAGTCATTAAAGAGTGTTTTTAATTCAGAGTAGCAGCTGCTGCAGGCCAGAGTTTGGCAGCCTGTTGCAAACCCATCTGCACCAGCAGCTTCAGCAAATCAGTCGCAACTGAAGTGCAGCTACAAGTTCATTTCTGTCATCTCTCCTTCCAGAGCAGCAACCTGCAGGGGAAGAATTAGTAGAGGCAGCTGGTGAAAATGGAGCCTGAAGCTGCAGAAGGCTCACCAGGGTTCAGAGCTTCTGCAGGGGTTTAGTAGTAAGGGGTTACTTGGAGGCAAAACAGTAGTCCTCAGAAATCACCTTTGGGTTGCCATAGGATTCCCACAGGGAAAACAAGAACTTGAGTATTTACATTCTGGGAGAAAGAAAAAAAGAAAGAAGCATCAGGACTTGCAGCAGAGCTGTTCTATAGGCTTACCTGTGGGGAGGAGGGTATAGCTCATGCTCTTTGAAATGCGTCGGGTACCCACACAGCAGGAGTTTGAGCCTGTGCGCTCTGAAGCCAATGCAGTTTCTGTCTTGGACAGCGAGGGAAGCAGTGACAAGGACGGGGCCCTCGCTGCTGCTTGGGAAGTTGCTCATCTTTAGCTAAAAGACATTTCAATGCAAGATGCTAAATTGCTATTTAATTAAATAATGCAAGACTGCCCAAGGCACACGCCTACACGGCCTTCTGGTGTCTTTAGCTGTATGATGTGGATTTTTTCTTGTGGGCTGACCAAGTTCCTACTTGAGGAAACAGCGGATTTTAAAGGAAAAGTGAATGGGGCAGTCTGCATCTCTTAGATCTATTGTTTCAGGCTCTCTGCATGCTCAGGAAGACATCAGTAATACATGAGTCACTTCTGACTTTAAATCCAGAAAACTCTGAAATGCAATACGTTTACGTGAATCCTTGGGCTCCGATCTCGTCATGGAACTCAAGGAACTGAAGCCTGCTTATGTTTTACTTCAGCCCAGACCAAGACCATGCAAGATATTTTACTGATGATCAAACCATAAAGTCCGTGCCCTGAAGAATTTATGGTCTGAACTAACAGGCTTTAAAGGTGAGGACCTTCCCTCAAGTAATAATTCTTCGTTTCGTACCTGTTGTAGTTGTGGCCCTGCTGTTAGCACGTAGGTTTGAATTTGGCTACGTCTACGTAGATACAGTTTGTTCCTCCTCTCAGCTGGGTACCGGCCCTGGCATCCCCTCTTCCTTGCTGTGACTGAAGCACCGGTCTAGAACTGCAGAGACCTCAGTGCTTCAAGCCAGTTCTCTGCAATGGCCTCTCATGCCTGGAGCAGTGGGGAGAAGGTAGCTTCACCCCCGGCCTCTTTCTGTAAGGACAGCGGGACATCCTTGCTTCTGAAGACTCTCATCATAAAAACATCTCCAGTGACACAGAAGTGCCTGGATGCTGCAGAAAAGCGGGAAGCGCTGGTGATAGATGGGTAGTCTGCTTATAATAGGGAGTGCAGTGATCCCTAACGCAGGCTTGATTTTCGTTCACTTGCAGCAGCGGAGGAGCCTGCGTTTCACTGCTGTGTGATGAGAAGCAAAGTTCAGCAGTACAATGGGAAAGACTTTACTGCGCCAACTTTGTTCAGAAGTAATTAAAAATGAGGTCTTTCTATTCTCTCTGCAGCCTGATGGCCTCGCTTGTCATGTGGCCGAGCGCATTCTTTCCAGCTCCTTTCATGGCACAAACAAGTTAGGCTGTTGTTATTGCACGCCCCTCTTTTGGAGGGTTCGGTGGGGAAAGATGCTGAACAGCTCCGGAGGATGGTCTGTGTGAGCAAACCCAGCTCCGCTCTCAGGGCGACTGGGAGGGTGTGGGATCCGGCAGCGACCACCCTAGGTGTTACACCATGGATGGGAGCTTCCCAGGGTGATTCGGCCCTTCTTCCTATCCCGGCTCGCGGGAGAGACGCGGAGAGAAAACAGTATCGTATGAATGGAGCCTCTACCAGATCCATTAGGCTGGAGAACACGGTCACTTTGGAGGGGATTCTCTTTTGTTGAATGATATTAGTCACAGCGTGGTGTGTGGCACAGAGCAGTGAGGCAACATTGTAATCTGCTAACAATAAAAGCGAGGTGGCTAACTGCCACTCGGCGCTGAAAACTATACAATCATTAGGGTTTTCCTTCAGACAGCTATGTCCATGCATTTCCTGGAACGAGGACAAGGCCACACAGCTTCAATCCACCGAAGACAACAGCGAGTAAACAAGCCATGTTGCTGTGTAGTCTTCTCCGAGTGACAAGAGTCAGAGATTGTTTGTTTCCATGGAGAGAAAAGGAAAAAGAGATCTTCAGCATCAGGGTGGGAAGGGGGTAAAGCCTTCTCCTGGGTCCCACAGCCAGGTCTCCATCCAGCGTCTCCATGCACATCAGTCCCTCATCTCCTCCCAGAAAGCAGTCTTTAAGGACAGTGGCTTTAGCTCATTATCTTTGTAGACCAATAAAATATCTCAGAGAAGGGATGGTTAAATACTGTCTTCAAGTCATGTCTGGGTTTTTTTTTTTTTTTCCTTTTTTTTTTTTTTTTTTTTTTTTTTTTTTTTTTTTTTTTTAAATTTCATCGTCTTCTACTGCTCCAAAGGGAGAAACAAATGTTTTTTAGGAGAATGTTTCCATTGAAAAAAAAATCAAGCACTGGGGCTGTGTTTTTCTCCACAACTGCAGCAAACGGTTGAGAAGGGGGAGGAAAAGCCTCTGCTGGGATTTGTCTCGTTCCGGTTCCTCAGAAGGAACCAGCCCCATGCAGCAGTTCTGGCTCTGGAGGAAACATCTGTAGCAGTGGCCATGCTACTCAGGCAAACATACCCCTCCGTGAGGTAGGCAGTTGTGTACGAATCCTTTTATTTCCTCATTGCCATCTATTAAAGATTATCTCTCTACAAGAAAAGTGCGCTATTTCCCATGTTTTCATGTGTAATGTCCGCGATGTCTGCTATAAACATCATGAAATGCTTCCCTGCCCCTACACTGACATAGGTATAAAAGTCACTGCTTTTCATCTTTCAAAGCGCTGCAGAAATGTTTAGGGTCGTGTATCCTGCCATTGTTCTGGGCTGGGCATCCCACTGAAGTCACGGGGAGAAATGAGTTCAGGATACGGACCTATCTAGTCAATCTTTACTGTGGCCCCAGTAACATCCCCGTTTTACAGATGGGAAAATGAGGAAGGCGGAGATGGCTCCTGATAGACTAGAGCCGGCTGGTAATTCCTACCACTTTGGCAAACAACTGGAAAGAACAGACTAGAAACTCATCAAAAGCTCTCCAAAAAAAAAAACCCCGAAACAACAAAACCTGAGCATGGTGGCCTTTGGACTTCTCTATGTGACAGCTACCTGGTGTCCCAGATGGGCATCTTGCTGCTTCCCAGCGCAGAGCTGTGGCATCATGGTCACTCTGCCTCCACACAGCGGCCAGAGCCACCAGCCAGCCCTGCTGTGCCTGGGAAGATACAATCCTGCAGGTCCTCCTGCTCCAGAAGAGCCTTCCAGTCAAGGCACCCCACACAAGCCTCTCTCCAGCCCAGGGACAAACCGCAGCTCTCTTGCCCTGTGAGACAAAACATGAGAGAGAAACGGAGATACTTTTCCCAAAAGGTGCCTCCCGCCGGGGTCTGGCAGGTCACCTAAGTGCGTCACCGTCCACCCACCCCATGCAGGAACCCACGCGGCCAAACCGGGGTGATTTTCTTTCTTTAAGGACTCAGGCAAACATACAGGACTGTTAGATGGGAGCCGAAAAAAAAAAAAAAAAAAGGGAGGGAAAGAAGGGAAACAGTCATGAAAAGCTGCAAGAGCTTCTACGTTTCCAGGCGTTAGTGTATCCATTGCTGCCACTCCTCAGTATTCTTGAGTGAATAATTGTTCAGACAAGAGTAATACTTACATATTTCCAGAGGGATATTGTGTTTTCAGAGTGTTTCCAGGCACCTGAGCTGCTCAGACTGCAAAACACAGTGTTTCCAGTGCTCTGAAGGCGGCGATTACTCGGGTAGCGGCTCCGCAGCGGCTTTTCTTTACCACCACAGAGGAGCACGATGGCTGTAGCGAGTTCTGCTCCAAGTGAACTCTCGGTACTGTAAGTCCCTGCAAAACTTTCCAGGCCCTGTCATCTCGCTTTCCCAGGTGTGTTTGCTTATTTTTGCAGTAATTAGCCTGAAGCTGAGCCGAGCCGCACTTTCTGTACCGTTCTGGGTCTTTCAACTCCTTCTGCTTTAAATAAAGAAACGCCCATGTTCAGGCTCATATATTTACACCAGTGTAAGAACTACTGAAGTAAAGTGGCACTGCCAGTGTCCCCGCATCTCTTTCCATAATTAAGCAGCGATGGTTTGATCTCCAGGATTGTCATTTGCTCTCTGACGCCTGTACCAGCGGCCTGCGGGCTTCTTGGGATCTCGCAGAGGAGCTGCGAGAAGCGCCTGGGAAGAGGAGATTCATGTTTACGACACAGCAGTCCACCTCCGTGATTTTTTCCTGAAGGATCTGCATCTTCCCTGCAAATGTTTTGCTCATTTTAAGATAGTAGTTAAAGCCCTGATGAGAAGTTTGATGGGTCAGAGCAACCTGCGATGATGGGAATTGGTTCCAAAGAGCCTTTTATAAACCTTGTGCAAATAGACAGATCTCCACCCCAGAAGCTCAATAAGGTTTTTTTCTTCTGTTGTCTTTCCCT
>NW_009647581.1:1034662-1035642 GCF_000708025.1 Charadrius vociferus
AAAAAAAACCCAACAGAGCTGCACGCCTTTCCTCACTTATTGAGCCAATCTGATAATTGTTTCTACGAATAACATCAGCTCACGATTGCAGAGCCGCCGCTGGCACTCAGGGCATCTCCTGCGCATCAGGGCGGGGTTCCTTAGCCGGACACGCGCTCATCTGCATCAGGTATTTTGTCCCTGAGGATGACTCCCAGTGGCAAAGATTTCTTGACAGGGATGTGCAAACAGGAAGCCCACAGGAAGACCCCAGCGCTGTCTTTTCCGACAGGGATGGGTGTCAGGCAGCAGTTACACTTGTAAATATGCATGGAAAAGGAACAAATGGTCAAGCGTAATCTTCCAAAAGCATTTCAGTGGCATAGAAGTCAGAGTCCCTTTTTCAAAAGTGAAGAGAGCTGTGGCTTGGATCCCACGAGGTACACGGGTCCCAAACTTCTTGGTTTCGAGGGAGAAATCAGGCACCCAATTATTCTGATGGATCTGAGCCTTTACCTGCCCAGAAGTTGGGACCAAACTCAGAACCCGTCCTTCCAGTTACCCATTTAAGACTAAAGGCATCGATTCCCACCAGTTAAGTCTCCAAGGTACCCGCATGGGGTAACCAACCCCATCCGAGAGCATCGCGTGACGAGTGTCTGTATTCATGGGCTACTTCACGTTATCCCATGCCAAGTATCCCTCTCTGTCCCACCTGGGTGCAGAACAGACCTGCTCCGGAAGCATCCTACAAAAGAGTTTGGCTCGGCACGCTAAAAGCTAAAGCTTGCCATGCTAAAGCTAAAGCTAAAGGGATGTTCGCCTCCGGATGCCAGAAGGGAAACAAACAAACAAACAAATAAATAAAACTAAGCCTTTAACACTAACCCCGTGCTCAGAAACCGGCGGAACCGGCCGGATTTTGAGCCCAGTTTGGGGGAAAGCGGCGGCGGGGCGGGGAGCGGGGGGAGGTTGAGGGAACGGGGCCGGTGGTGCCCCCC
>NW_009647581.1:1035724-1038957 GCF_000708025.1 Charadrius vociferus
CCCTCCAAAATACTCCCCCCGCCCCATCCCAGCCCCACATCTCCTTTTGGGGGGCTCCCTGGTGCGTGTCCCTGCTTTGGGGTCCCTGCACCATGCCGTGCTCCCTCCGGCTGTGCCCCCACGCGGGACAGTGTGCCCCTGCCATAAGCACCCCTGGGGACATGAGCCGGGGGGTGGAGGACAGCGGTAGATGCGGAGCTCCAGCTCCGTGGTGGCCCTGCAAAGGTGCACCCAGGGAGGGGCAGAGGGAAGCACTTCGCCATCCGAATCCTTGCTACGGCCCTGGGTGCAGCATGCCTGGGGGACCCCCAGGTCCCCTGAGCCAGGGGTTACGTCCAGGAGACACCAGGCCCTGTTTCTCGTCATGCTCCGAAATTTCAGCCTTGTAAAAAAAAACCTCACGGGCCTGCACAGGGCGTCTGCAATGAGATACTCTTTCCTATAGTAGAAACGCCAAGAAGCCAAAGAAAACCGTGCTGTCGTGTCACCTACAGATTGGGGAGTGGGTGATGAGGAGCGGAGAGCGGATCGCTGACACTGAACGGAGCCACAGCAGCTGACCACAGTTAGATCTGGGCCGTTACATGAGCAAATACCGCATTTCTGGGCAAGACCATGTCTCATCTCCTCTTACGGGGCTCCAACAGCATTTCTGAGCAAGCTTATTTCTCCTCGCCTCCTACCAGAGCCCGACCGATCCTGCAAATGGACGAGCGGAGCTTGTACAAAGGGACCGCTTGTGATAGCGGCTGGGTTTATTGCCATCCCCTGGGACAACATACGCAGGGAAAAATCAAGTTTGGCTTGTGCAGAAGAAGGGTTGGGGGCAGGAGCCTGCAGGGTTCCATCCTCTCCTCTCTGATGTAGGTGTCTGAGATGGAGAGCTGTCTGTTTAGACTGCGCTCACTGGCTTGAGGAATATGTGGCGTCCACGGTATGCATTTGTTCTGTTTTTCCAGGTTTGGAAACCAACGGGAGGGAGAAAAATTAATCACGTAAACCTTTGTTAGGGACCAGCTATCAAAAACCTTCAAGCTGGACCTGAGGCTTACAAGGCCTGCCCTTTCCAGCCCGGCACAGGCCAAGCTGTGAAGGCATCGGTGCAGCAAGCAAATGAGCAAGTCCAAAATTAATCTGAAGGATGAAAATGAGCCTTAGGAGTGACAGCGAGATTTCAAGGAAGGAAGAACCACTTGGGAGAGACTAAACTCCTAACCCTGGACCTTTATCTCAGCCACACCTAGTGCAGATATGTGCTTCAGGAGCAAAAAAAATCTCAATCTTCAGCTCATAGAGAAAAAGGATGGTAACAATGCGCCTTACCTCCAGCGGGGACGGGCAGCGGTGCAGACGATGGAGGGCAAAATCAACCCATAAAGGCATAAAAACAGGGAAACCTCAGTAAATACTGCAGGTTGACTGCCGCTAGCTTAAACAGACCTACTCTCAAAAAAAAAAACCCCAAAACAAAAACCACCAAACCCCCTCAAAAGAAACCCAAAACAACAACAAAAAAACCCACTCTCTGAGAGAGGCCTCCACCAACTCTGATAAAGCCCTTTCCACCTGCCTTAATTAAAAGAATAATTAGATTTTTTTTTTTGTTACCAGCTAACTTTGCTTTTAATTAAGCTGATTACACACAGCTGGGCTAATTAGTGTGCAGTAACCTAATTTCCCAATATAAAGACAGAAACACACAGCTGATAATCAAATTATTTTGTGTGCATCACTTTTTTATATGCATGTATATTCGCGGTATGAGTGTATAGACATATTGGCCCACGGATTACAGCAAAATTTCCTAGATATGGTAATATCCTTAATTAACCAAACAAACCCAAACTTCGTAGGAAAAGCCCTATTTTCCAGATGAGCCGGACTCGTGCCCCACCTCCTGTTCTCCCCTCGCTGCTGATTTTTCGCTGCCCAGCGCAGGATGGTGATGGTGCAGGAGTTCCTCTGCTTGATTTGTATTTTTTTTATTATATCTTTTTATATTTTTTTTTTTATTTCACGGAGGGAAAAACCCGCGGGAACTTTTAGCGCGTTCCTCGGCGCGGCCGTTACCAGCGGAGGTTCCGCAGAGCCGCGGTTGATGCCGGCGCGGTTCCGCGGGGGATGAGCAGCTCCGGCTGCCCAAAAAAACTGCCCGTGTCCCTGCGGGGGTGGAGGAGGAGAGAAAAGGAGTCGCGGGTGCATCCCTCCAGCGACTCGCGTTATCTCCGAGCAAGAGGCAAACGGCTGTCAAACACCGCCTTTCGCTTTCTCCTTGTGGGGAAAAAAATAAAATAATAATAGCCATAAAAAGATAAAAATAAAAATCGCCTCCGCTTTTCCTCCCTCTTCGTTTCATTATCCTCATTTTAAATCTTTCTGCAGAGCAAAAGGGGGGGGGGACGACGACAGGGGACACAGGACCCCTCGGAAGCCGCAGCCAAACCCCAAAAATATCCTTTCGAGGCTGCACCGAGATGGGGAATCATTTGCACCAAACGCACGAATGTTTGCAGCAGCCGGGCCGGGCGCTCCGCGGCTCCTCCGCGCACTGCGGAGTGCTCCGCGGAGCCCGGCAGAGGCCACAAACTCCTCAAATATAATTACGCGTGTTACACCGCATGCTCGTTTATTTGCTGCTCATACAATCGTGAAGCCCATGTACAAATAACATACATGTTTTATTTCGGTTCGATTTTTTTTTTTCCTTTAGGGACAAAACGTACACAAAAGGGCAGGGCGAAAAAAAAAATAACCCACATAATTACAATTTTATACAGTGCAGAAAGAATTAAAATAGGTGTCACCAAACTGTACAAAGTCAGGGCAAAAAAAAAAATATAGAGGGGGAGGGAAGGGAATAATCCTTCATTATATATATATTTCTATAAAAACATATGGAGGATTGTCTTTACACAGAGACCATGATCGGTTTAAAATTTACAAAGGTTAACTAAAAAAAAAAATCTATATGGCAAATATTGCCAACAGAGATTCACTGATTTAATACTGATCAACTGAGACTACTCGTGTCTCGATTATTAGCAACGACGACAAAAAAAAAAATGTAGAATAAATAACAGAATGAGCATGGCTGTCTCTTTTCAAAGTGCCTTATTCTCTCTGCATAGGGTCTGATCCTGCAGTCTTAATGCAGGAAAAAAAAAGAAAATATTAATAGCTAAAAAAAAAAATCCCTCTGAGAGATTTTTGGTGTTTGCTGGCGGGGAAAAAAA
>NW_009647581.1:1039360-1040135 GCF_000708025.1 Charadrius vociferus
AGACCCCCCCCCGACTTCCACCGAGAGGGTCCTTTGGGGGGTGGGCTCGGTGCCCGGGTCAGGCCTTGCCGGCCCCAGGAGGTGTTTTTTCCGCCCCGTATCACATAACGCACGGCTTGATGTCCTGGTATGTCACTTGTTGGTGGTAATAGGAGCCGCTGCCCGCTGAATGCATGGAGGAGGAGGCCATGGCGTTGAAAGAGAAGACGAATTCCTTTCTGTCGCACATGCTCGGAGACTGGGAGTGATACCGCGGGATGCCTGTGGGACGGGGAAGGGGGGAAAGATTGTCAGCCGTGGGGATTATATTTAGTAGAGGAGGTTGAGCGCGGAGGGGGGAGAAAGCCGCCGTCTGGGGTTTAAAAAAATAATAATAAAAATAATAATAATAATATGCAACCCCCCCGCAGTCCCCGCGTCTCAGCGTGAAATTGGGTGTATTTTTGCATGCACACAAATAGACGGGCACTCGGCGCTGCCTCCGCCGGCGCGGACAGGTGCGGCGGGGGAAAAACCCCGCGGCCCCGGGACGCTTCCAGGAGACGGGATTTGTTTTGGGTTGAGTTTAGTTTGTTTTGGGTTTTGGGGTTGTTTTGTTGTTTGTTTTGGTTTGGTTTTTTTTTTCTTTTCTTCATTTTGCCTCCTTGAAGGTACCGGCTGCTTTTTTTGCCATCGCCTCCGCCCGCGCGGAATGTCCGCGGGGTGCGGAGCGGGGAAAGCCCGTTCGCCCACCGGGGTCGGCGGCAGAGACCGGGCGGAGAGCGGCCGAGGGCGA
>NW_009647581.1:1041270-1042170 GCF_000708025.1 Charadrius vociferus
ATATGCATGTCCGCGCCTTACCTTGTAACTCGGCGGTATTGTGGCTGTTCTGGTGCAGGTAGGACTGGTCGAGGGAGTGCGTGGAAAGGCTGGAGGAGAGCGGGTTGGCCGTGGGGTTGCAGGGCGAGAGGGGCTGCTGCTTGATGTAGGACGCGCCGGTGTTCAAGGCCGCCGAGGCGGAGGGAGCCCACGCCGAGGCCGAGCTGGAGCAAACCGAGTGGGGCTCCATCACGCCGCCCCCGGCGAGCAGAGGGGAGGCGGGCACGGAGCTCTCGTGGTGCGGGTAGTCCCCCGCCGAGGAGCCGGTACAGCTGCCCATGTAGGAGTGCCCACCGTTGGCGGGGAGGGGGGGCACGGGGGGTTGCGCCACGGAGTGTCCCGCCAGGCCCATCCCTTCCACGTTGCTGGACAAATGCCCGTTCATCATCCCCAAGCCCCCTTCGAGGGAGAGGCTGTTGGGGGGGCAGGAGAGCCCGCCGGCCGAGCCCTGGAAGCCGTAGCTCTCGGGGAGGTGGTTGAAGCTGAGCCCGTTCATCATGCTGTACATGGGCTTCAGCGCCTGGCATTTCCTCCTGAAACCGCGGGGTCGGCGGCGAAACGAGCCCTCCTCGAACATAAACTCGCTGGCCGGGTCGATGGTCCAGTAGTGGCCCTTGCCCGGGCGTCCCAGTCCCTTGGGCAGCTTGATGAAGCACTCGTTGAGGGAGAGGTTGTGGCGCACCGAGTTTTTCCAGCCCTGGTAGGAGCCTCGGAAGAAAGGGAAACGGCTCTGCAAGAACTGGTAGATCTCGCTGAGGGTCAGGCGCTTGGAGGGTGAGCTCTGGATGGCCATGACGATGAGGGCGATATAGGAATAAGGCGGTTTCTCCGGCCGCCGGATCCCCGCGTTGGTCTTCTTCG
>NW_009647581.1:1045150-1046186 GCF_000708025.1 Charadrius vociferus
CCGGGCGCAGAGCGGAGCGCGGAGCACAGCGGCTTCTCAAGGAGGGGGGGGAAAACACACCCAAAATCGCTTTTTCGGGAAGAGAACACCCTCCCTGGGTGCTGACAGCCCCGGGGCGGCTAGTGCAGAATAAACCATCCGCTTCTCGCTGTATTTCTTTGGATTTTTGCCGGGGGAGCGCATCGCTGAGCCTGCGATTTGCTCCGCATCGAATGCCCCCTCGGCCCCCCCTCGCAGGAGGCGAAAAGGGCGGTTTACTTCGCTTTACATCGCTCTGCGACTGAATCTCCCCCACCTGTCCCTAAAACACCAGGGGATGGAGCTTGAAACACCACACAAAGAGCTCGTGTAAAACCCATGTTCAAAACTGTCGCCATCGGCAGCGTTTCCACTTGGAAATAAAATATCTCCGAAAAAAACCCAACCCCAAACCTCCCCAAAAATCAAACCGTTCCCCTTCAAAGAATATCAGTCCCTGCACGAGTGTCCTTTCTCACTCTCGCAGTATCTTTTCGGAGTGTGAAGATTTGGTTTCCGATGTATTTATTACAGCCAGCAAACGTTAAAATGGAAATACATCGCCTCGGGTTTTACAGGCCTCGCCGTGGGAATAGCAGAAACGTTGGAGGGTTTTAAACCGAGCCCGTGAATCGGGGAAAGGAGAATTTTAAGGAAGAAAAAGCCGGGTCGGGTCGTGTCTGATGTACGAGGGGGATGACGGCGTGCCGGGCTGGATGGACCGTGCCGGCCTGGGAGGGATGAAGGGCAGAGAAACACGCCGGGACAGGGGCTGGTGGTGACACTTTCTTGTTTATAAAACCTCCTCGCAGGTCCCAGCAACACTTTCAGGTTTAAAATGGGCCTGGGATGGGTTTTTTGGAGGGGAGAGGACGGGAAATTTTCTGTGTTGAAGATTGGGGGGTGGCCCCCGCAGACGAACGGGACTCGCTTTGGCTGTTCTTTGCTGATGGTTTGGGTGGTTTAATCAGGTCCGCCCCCAACCCCCGGGGGGGGGGGGAGACAGGCAGGGAAGGGG
>NW_009647581.1:1046769-1048887 GCF_000708025.1 Charadrius vociferus
CCGCAAATCCGTGGCAAATTGATCCCTAAACGTTTATTTAAGGCCGAGGGGGGTGCGTTCAAGCGAAGGGCTCAAGGTTGAGGGGGGAGAGGGGCTCTGGAGGTGGGCGGGGGTGTGAACGGGCAGAGGGAGAGGTGGTGTTTAGGGGGACACAGGCACCATTTTTGCGACTCCATCATACGGCAACGCTTTCCCCCACGCGTGTGCCCGGTGGCGTGCGGGACCTTTCCCGGTGGCACCCAGAGTCCATCCCCGGCCCCTCCGGCATCTCCGGGGCTCCGTGTGGGCAGAGCCCGGCCTCCAAAACTGAAAGGGACCGGGAGGAGATTTTGGGAAAAAAGAAAAAAACAAAAACCAAGCCGAAATTGGGAGCGGGTGCGAAGCAGAGCAGCAGAAGCGCCTAACGCGGCTGCGGGGAGGTGCGGGCTGGTTGTCAGCCGCCGTGTCTCAGGCAGAAGTTCAGGCTTTGGTCAGAAAGAGAAAAAAAAGAAAAAAAAAAAAAAAAAAAGGAAAAATCTAAAGGGAAAATCTTACGCTTCTCCCCCCCCGCTTTGTCTCCCTTTCCCCCCCTCTGCCCGTCCCAAGCCTGTGTCCCGTCCCCCCCCCAAAAGCCCACATTTTCCATGACGTCCTTCGATGAAATATTGCAGCACAGGAATTTACAGCCTTCTTCAGCGCAGGATTTTTTAGGAGTTTTCTGGCAATAACCCTGCAATACAAATCGGTTCCAGCGATAATAAGCTCCGAGCGCTACCACTTAGACACAATCGCTTCCCACAGAGATCTTCAAAATATCTCCGGGTATTTATATCCCTGGTCAGGGACGGATAACTAGAATACTTTCCCGGAGGGATGCTTTTTGGCTGGCTGGGATTCAGACCCGAGGACCTGGGTACCGAGAGAAGCAACGGGGCTGAGCAGGAGCAGAGCTGGGACCCGGCGAGTGATGATGCTCCCGGCCATCCCTCGGCAAACAAGTTCGCCCTTAAAAGCAGCCCGAATTGTAAATTCAGGTGTAAATCCAGATGGCGTAAATCCAGGCTGTCATTGCTGAGCCATCCATGCTTTCGCGAACAAGTTTTCTCCCCTGGGGGGCTCCTCTAGTGACGGAGCCAGGTGATGGGGATGCCCCAAAACAAACAGGACCCTCGGGGAGGGGTGCCCCCCTTCTCCCAGCTCTTTGGCAGAGCAGTGTGGCACGCAGACAAAATGGGGAGCCATTTCCAGCTTTTCTAGCCCCAAACCGCGGCGGGTTAGTGGTAAAATGGGGACGGCGGTGCCAAAGAAATATTTCGATGCGCGGAACTTTTTGGGGTCGGGAATCACCTCCATCCCTCGACGTGTCCCAGAGCGAAAAGCCCGGCCGGGCCGAGCCGGGCTGGGGAGTCCCCGCCAAAGGGAGAGGGCAAGGGGCTTCCCCGAGGGCTCAGCCTTGTTTCCAGGCTTATTGAATTATTTTCGCTGTTTTCTTCCCAACTTTAAACCCCCCCCCCCCTCGAAATCGCACCGGTGTGCCGGTGTGAGCAGAGGGGGGCATTTTTAGCGTCAGGCAGGCGAGGGCCACCGGCCTCCCGTTTCGGGGTATCACACAAAATCCGTCTGCATGGAAAGGTGAGAAAAGTTAAAACGGAATCGCCCAAATCAAGGGGGGAAGGGATATTTTCTTACATTGGTACTAAAAACCGCGGGGACGGTATAATGTCGGGATTGGTACAACCAAGCTGGTAGCTTCGGCTACGCTTAAAAATTAGAGAGACGTGGGAAATAAACCCGAATGGGTTTTGGGAAGGATGCGGCCTCCCCGTGCTGCCCCTCGGTGCCCAGTCCCGGGGGACAGCCGTGCCTGGGCGCCGCCGCCCGGTGCGGCGGAGGTACCCCGGTCCCCTGGGCCGGGGGTGCGGCCACCAGGCTCCCTAAGAGGAAAACTCCGGAGGGAATTGGGGGGACCCGCACGGTCCCCGCGACTGTGCAGAGCCCCGGGTGCGTCCCCGGTGCTGCGGGTCCGGGTGGGCTCCTCAGAGGGAGAAAGCACCTTATGCATCACGGGATCCCTCGGGACCACCGAGGCAGGAGCATCACCCGGCCCCGGGGGAAGAGGTAGGGGGCCCCGCTCTGGGC